>NW_028320954.1:305000-312493 GCF_062004578.1 Staurois parvus | reverse complement strand
CAGCGTGATTTTGTATTCATTCCCCCAAATGTTGAGCTTCCTCTCTACCTCACTGTACTGCTGTATTATAAGAGTTAACTCTAAACACAACTTCCAGATCTTGGCCAACAACGCTGCCTCTGCTACATGTTCATCCCAAGCAGCTTTGTCAAGCCACCTGATGGACTACAGAACACCGCCTATCTGCAACCCCTCTTCAATACATAAATAGTTTACCAGCAAGACAGCGCTGCCGCCTTGACTCACAAGAACTAGTCTACACAGCGCGTGTAGGAAAGGTGTCTCTTTGGAGATGTAGTTTTGGGGGCGTGCCTACATCACTAAGAACTGGCCTCCCGACAGCTACCGCTGTCGGAATATTTTTTAATCCCAATGATTAGGTCACAGGGAGTAATAAAAGCTCTTTCACTTTACAGGAACAAAGTAATATAAATAAATCATGGGATATGATCTAGAGGGGAAGCAGTGGCTTTGGGGGGAAAATTTGGATCATGCGTAAATCAATTCTTTAACCACTTGAGCACCTGAGGATTTACCCCCCTTAATGACCAGGTCTCTTTTTGCTACTCGGCGCTGCACTAATTCAACTGATAATTGCGCGGTCATGCAATGCTGCACCCAACGAAATTTACATCCTTTTTTTCACACAAATAGAGCTTTCTTTTGGTGGTATTTGATCACCTGTGCGCTTTTTATTTTTCACACTATAAACAAAAAAAGGCCAAAAATTTTGAAGAAAAACAATATTTTTTATTTTCAGCTATAAAAAAATATATAGTAAACTCAAAATTCGGTTATAAATTTAGGCCAAAATGTATTCTGCTCCATGATTTTGGTTAAAATAATCCCTATAAGTGTATATTGATTGCTTTGTGTGGAAGTTATAGCGTCTACAAACTATGGTATAGATACTGCAATTTACGCCATTTTTTTGCTATAAACCGCTGCGCTAGTTTAACGGACAATTGCGCGGTCATGCAATACGGTACATAAATGAAATTTACATCCTTTTTTTCCCCCCACAAATTGAGCTTTCTTTCGGTGGTATTTGATTGCCTGTGCGGTTTTTATTTTTTGCGCTATATAAAAAAAGGCTGACAATTTTGAGGAAAAAAAAAAACTATATTTTGGACTTTTTGCTATAAAACATGTCCAGTAAAAAAAATGTAAAAACCAAATTTAGTCATAAATTTCTGCCAAAATGCATTCTGCGACATGTCTTTGCTAAAAAAAAAAAACCCAATACGTGTAAATTAATTGGTTTACGTGAAAGTTATAGCGTTTACAAATGGCAGGAAAGATACTGGGATTTTTAATTTTTTATACTAATAATGGTGGCGATCAGTGACTTATGGCGGCGATCAGCAACTTATGGCGGGACTGCGGCGGACATTCTGACATTGGGGGGTACTGACTTGGGGTCACTGACATCCCCATTGACACCAATACAGTGATCAGTGCAAAAAAAAAAAAAAAAAAAACACTGACACTGTACTAATGGCACTGGGGAGGAAGGGGTTAAGTTTATTTTTCAGGGAAAGGGTTAATTGTGTGAGGGGAGTGTTTTACTAGGGGGCGGGGGTGTGTACTGCAGGGAACACCGCTGATCGGGAGAGAGAAACTCTTCTGTCCCGATCAGCGTGTCCTAGAGCTGTCAGGGAACTGACAGAAAGCACAGCTACTGCAGCTCTGCTCTCTGTCAGCGATTGCCACCGATCGCCGGAACATAGCCAGTAACGACTGGCTGTGACCCGGCGACTGACATCCGCGGCTGTGATTGGCGGGACAGGTAAGGTGGCAGCGCGCCTCGCGCGCGCCCCCTACCTGTTTACAAAACACACGTTTTAAAACGTGCTTTTGCCCAGCCGTGCCGCCCTGCCGCCGTATTTATACAGTAGCTGGGCGGCATGTTGTTAAAATAAATTTCAGCGTGATTTTGTATTCATTCCCCCAAATGTTGAGCTTCCTCTCTACCTCACTGTGCATCTGTATTTTGAGAGTTAACTCTAAACACAACTTCCAGATCTTGGCCAACAACGCTGCCTCTGCTACATGTTCATCCCAAGCAGCTTTGTCAAGCCACCTGATGGACTACAGAACACCACCTATCTGCAACCCCTCTTCAATACATAAATAGTTTACCAGCAAGACAGTGCTGCCGCCTTGACTCACAAGAACTAGTCTACACAGCGCGTGTAGGAAAGGTGTCTCTTTGGAGATGTAGTTTTGGGGGCGTGCCTACATCACTAAGAACTGGCCTCCCGACAGCTACCGCTGTCGGAATATTTTTTAATCCCAATGATTAGGTCACAGGGAGTAATAAAAGCTCTTTCACTTTACAGGAACCAAGCAATATAAATAAATCATGGGATATGATCTAGAGGGGAAGCAGTGGCTTTGGGGGGAAAATTTGGGGAATCAATTCTTTAAGGAATTAAGAGGTCCACAAGCTCTACTGAAAACGACTTCACCAGATTTTTCATTTGATGAGTCGGATTGGTCTGAATTTGAACATGATCATAATAAAGCGGTCAGAGTTCAAGGACCATATTATTCAGGTACAGCTGTTTCACCAGTTACTACACTCCTGCCAAACTACATAGACTGGGCCTGCATTCCTCCCCGACTTGCTTCTGGGGCTGTGAAGCGAATGCGGATTTCCTTCACTAGCTATGGAACTACCTCACTGTCTCTGCTTTCTGGTTGGAAGTTAATACTTTTTTCTCCACTGCTTTTGGTCTGCTCAATATCCTACACCCCAAGAATTGTCTATTGGACATTTTTTGGAGACTTACCTCTCTCTAAATATAATAAACGTTTTTTACGTAATACTTTTGTCCTGGAAGGGTGCTCCTGCCTTGTCGCTGGAGGCTTGGAAGGCTATGCCTCCCCTTATATAGGCTCTGTAAAAGACCTCGGCTTTTTGAAATATGTATGGAGTTGTTGGATAGACAGTCTTCATACAGCTGTTTCTGTAGATCCAGGACCCCAATTATTCATTGTCCTTCACTGAACAATATCTGGTATTTTTGATGGCATACTACTATATATTTGTTATTCTTATTATACAGAATTTATATATTCTTATTATACAGAATTTATATATTATTATTATAATAATACAGGATTTATATATTATTATTATACAGGATTTATATATTATTATTATTATTATTATTATACAGGATTTATATATTATTATTATACAGAATTTATATATTATTATTATACAGAATTTATATATTATTATTATAATAATACAGGATTTATATATTATTATTATTATACAGAATTTATATATTATTATTATACAGAATTTATATATTATTATTATAATACAGGATTTATATATTATTATTATACAGGATTTATATATTATTATTATTATTATTATTATACAGGATTTATATATTATTATTATACAGAATTTATATATTATTATTATACAGGATTTATATATTATTATTATAATAATACAGGATTTATATATTATTATTATACAGGATTTATATATTATTATTATTATTATTATACAGGATTTATATATTATTATTATACAGAATTTATATATTATTATACAGAATTTATATATTATTATTATTATAATAATACAGGATTTATATATTATTATTATACAGGATTTATATATTATTATTATTATTATACAGGATTTATATGGCGCCAACAGTTTGCTCAGCACTTTACAATATAAAGGGAGACAATACAGCAACAATACAGTTCAATACAAGAGGGTTAGGAGGGCCCTGATCCTGGGAGCTTACAATCTAAGAGTTATGTTTGGGATGCTCTCTCCCTCTTTGTCTGCCCCTTCTGAGGTGTGATTTATGTTTTGTGAAACTCAAAAATCTTTAAAAAAAAAAAAAAAGTATTAGATTCTAGAAACTACTGTAAACATAGCTGCTGATAGAAGTGAACCACAAAGAACAGCCTCTAATCTGCTAGGTGTCGTCAGTTCCATTACATACAGGAAATGAAAGGCATTTCTATTCACGCTTACCCTGTGGCAGCAACACTTACCAGGGTGCAAAGCTCCAGTCTGGAAGGGCATAGGTACTTGTGGTTGACCACCTGCACCCCCGGGCGCTCCCCCTGCAGTGAGTGGAGATATTGGCGGTGGGGGCATCGATGGAGGTATTCCTGGAGGTAATGCCCCAGGCGGCGGTACTGGAGGAAAAGCGGGTAAGCCTGTAAAAAGAAAAAAAAAATCTGCATAAATAAACAGCACTGATGGTCTGGAAAAAAAATGACCAAACTCCAGCCTTACTTTCACTCTTTCCTCTCCTGTACTGAAATTTCTTAGTCTGATTTCACTACACACTGAGATTTTCTGTACATTAGAAGCTGCTGCAAGTCACATTATCTGGCTGGAGGACGTCCAACGTCATCTGTTTCCTCCCCAGCCTGAGTGTCCCTGATCCACTTCTTTCTTTATATAGATTTCAGTTCTTTCAACCATTGAGGCTCAGCATTACATGTGAGTTTAAGGAAGTGGAGCGACATCCAGTCTGATATGTCGCTCAGTAGTTGTGTGATTCGGGCGGAGACCGAGGGGGTGAGGTGGGGGGTTGAGAGATAGATTTGTGTGTCGTCGGCATAGAGACGGTAGTTGAAGCCGTGAGAGTGTATGAGTTGGCCAAGGGAGGAGGTGTAGATGGAGAAGAGAAGGGGCCCGAGGACAGAACCTTGAGGGACCCCAACAGAGAGCGGGAGAGAGGAGGAGGTGGTAGCATTATAGGTAACGCTGAAGGAAAATAAAAGAAAATCCCAAATTTTGGGTTGTCCCCAGAACAGTAATAGCAGGGAAATCTTCCAATAGGGACACTAGTTCTTGAATTCCCTTAATTTGTAGAGATTTCCTCTCACTTCCTGTTATGGGACAAGAAGTGAAGGGAAATCTCCATAGATGGCGAAACAAAACTCTGACAGGGGTTATAACCCTCCCTGACTATCCAAAAAGAAAAAAATGATTTTGCATATAGTTCTACTTAAGGCTCCATGTACACGGGGCACTTCTGAACGATGGAAAATGACTGCTGGAAAAGTAGGTTAAAAAAAAGTCTGTTTAGCTGGGTTTGCATACCGCGTTTATGCGCATTTGCATTTAGAAGCATTTTTTAAAGATAACTTCAGAAGACCTTCCAAAATGCCCAGAATGTACTGAAAAACAGTAAAAAATTAACTATTTCAGACATTTTGAGAGAAGCAGAGAGAGCGGTCTTTTTTTTTTTTGTGTTGTTTGGATGTGTTCCGGCTCATTTCTGTGCAGAAATTATTGCAGCCGTGTCTAACATTTTCTTTCATGCGAAACCTCAAAGTATGGTGTACCGGGTCCAGTTGAGTACCGGGAAACCGCTTTGCATGCATTTTTGATGATGAAAAAAGGCTCTGGACAGCATCTGGAAATGGAAGAGTTAAAAAAATGATCCAAACGTTTATAAATGCGGTTAGCCGCTTTTACAAGTGTTTGAAATGCTGACAAAATATACTCCGGAACGCAAGTTTGGTGCGTTCAAAAAAAAAAAACGACTGTAAACTCAACTGCCTGTAAATGACATAGAGATCCTTTTATCAAGCAGTGGTAAATTATTATTATACAGTATTTGTATAGCGCCAAAGGGTATGCTCAGCGCTGTACAGTAGCAAGGGGGACAGAACATGAGACAAGACAGTAACAATACAATACACGAGGGGTTCGAGGGCCCTGCTCCTTGGAGCTTACAATCTAGGAGGGAGGGGAAGGTGGTACAGGAGGAGATGGCTCTGGGGGATGGAGTGGTGGGAGGAGTGGAGGAGGTTGTTAGGTGAGGTTGGGGTAGGCTTCCCTGAAGAGGAGGGTTTTCAGGGTGCGCCTGAAGGTGAGGAGGGTGGGTGACAGTCTGATGGATTGGGGAAGGGAGTTCCAGAGGATGGGGGAAGTCCTAGAGAAGTCCTGCAATCGGGCGTGGGAGGAGGAGACCAGGGAGCTAGAAAGTAGGAGGTCCTGTGAGGAGCGGAGGGCACGGGTAGGGTGGTATCTGGGTATCAGGTCAGTTATGTAGTTTGGGTTGTGAATGGCTTTGTAGGTCAGGGTTAGCAGTTTGAATTTGATGCATAAATGACCGCTGCTCAGTTCTCCAGCATTCTTCACAGTTCTCCTGTGAATGCCTTTTATGAAGCGGTGTAGATCAATTCTCCGAATGAAGGGAGAACAGTCTACAAAGGCTGGAAAACGGCTGCTTTTACTATAATCTCGCGAGATTACAGTAAGAGATCAGTCAAACGCCGTTTACTAAGCAGAGGTAACTTATCGCTGCTTAGTTTGCGCTTCCTCCGATTCTCCAGCTCTGGGCTGGAGAATCTGGAGGGAGAACGCAGATCACCAGTGAAGGGCTGACATCGCTCCTTCATATACTGGCCATCTCTGTGCTGAGATGATGTTCTCCACTGATCATCTCTGTTTCCTAAACCACAAATGATCAGAGATCAGCAACGATCCTCAGGATCGCCGATGACCTCTGTTTCATAAAAGGACACCAATGTGTACATGACAAATAAGAAAACATTAGGGAGAGATCAGAGGCTGCTGAAAAGAAAAAAACAACAAAAAAAAAAACAAAACGCAGAAGAGCTCCTAAATGTGAGTTTATCAGCTGCAGTGTACATGGAGCCTTAAACCTTTCCTTGCATGATGTGGAGAGCTGTCTGATGTGATGGATTTGTTCAAGTGAACCTGCAGTTGTCCATACATCTCCTATTTGATACGGCTAACTAGGGTGTCAGTGTGGGATCTGAACACCATCCGCTCGTTTGATCTCTTCATTGGAGATCAAAGTGTCTGGTAAGAGGCTGATTTTTTTTTTCTTTTGTGTCAAGCATTTGTGGACACCTATGCACCTTCCGTTGGAGGATTTCTTTAGCACACAGCACTGTGTTATTGGATTTTGGGACTTTTAATTATTTAATATATGAAAGTGGACTTATATCATTTCAATTAAGTCATACACATTTTTCATGCAGTATTTGATTGTTTGATTTTTTTAGTGTACAGCGCACTCATTTTTTATACTTTGTATTTTCTGGTGTTCAGGGAAAGAGTAGCAGTTCATTAATTGTTTCAGAATATATATATTTTTTTTACACATTTACTCACATATTGTTTTGTGTGGGGTGTAGCGCAGGTTTTTTCCCATTTTTTGTAAGTGGGAGGTATGCCTCTATTATAACCATGTGATTAGCCACAGAAAAGTAATAGAAAATATTCCTCTCCTCTGGCATCCTTTTAGACATATCGTACTTCTATATTTGCGATTTGATAAAAGTGTCAGTGCTGTATACCAAATCTAAAACTCCCCAAGAACGTCTTACTTCATGCCACAAACTGTCTAATCTGATCTCAAGCTTCATTCAGGGTTCTGGGAAAGGTACAGAGCCATATACAGGAGCAGGGGGATAAGAATTACAGGAAATCATGGGCAAAAAAATTAAAGGATAAG
>NW_028320954.1:277500-300000 GCF_062004578.1 Staurois parvus | reverse complement strand
GTACTATATGTGATCCCCCTGGTGGCTGTCATCGGCATCTCTGGAGGCTGGCTTCTGAATCTTGATGTATGACACCTGGGGATTTATTTACTAAAGCTGGAGAGTCCAAAATCAGACTCCCTTCTGCATAGAAACCAATCAGCTTCTAACCTCAGCTTGTTCAATGAAGTTTTGGCAATGAAACCTGGAAGCTGATTGGTTTCTATGCAGAAGGGAGTCTGATTTTGGACTCTCCAGCTTTAGTAAATAAACCCCCTGGTGGCTGCTACACAGATGACTACTGCCATTTGAAGTGTTCCAGATCCAGAGAACCAGGAGTAGGTCTTACGTGCTCCATGCGCAAGCAATTTTATTATCTGCTTAGTGCAATCTATACCTATTTCCACTATCACAGGAGTCACGGATATTCTGCTCAACAAGCTTATTGACTTTTTCACAGAAGTCACGATTATTTTGCACAAGTCTATTGACTGTACCTGTTTATTTTATTTTTGTTACCTTTATCCTACCTTTTCAATTTCTGGCGTCTTATGTGTTACGTCCAGGTTTGTTTATGTCATTTCTATATGTTCATTAGCGCTGCATATATATATTTTTTATACATTTTTCTGGAGGTTTTAGAGGTTACCTTTTAATGCTAGCGGCTATTCTTCTCACCATTTCACCCAGCGCTTGATTACATTTCTAATTTATTTATTTTACAACAGCAGCCATCACCCAAATTATCATCACTCTCCGAAATGATGGCATGAAGCAATAAGTGTTGAAAGCAGCCCAATGTCAGCAGAACCCAATGTCAGCGCAGCCCAATGTCAGCAGAGCCCATGCACATTGTCCAGGTGCCTCTAATACTGCTGGTGTGTCTCAGGAGTTGTCTATAAACAAAGGAAATTAGAATAGAACTCCCCATACAACAGCACACTGAGCCCACTACTGTGGGTATTGGATTGTGTACATGCAAGTTTTCGATTTATTTTTTTTTTCTATTATTATTATTATTATATCGAGTTTATATAGCGCCAAAGGGTTTGCTCAGCGCTGTACAATAGAGGGGGGGACAATACATGAAACAGTACAGTAACAACAAACAGCACACAAGGGGTAAGAGGGCCCTACTCTTTCGAGCTTACAATCTAGGAGGGAGGGGGTAGAGGTACAGGAGGAAATGGCTGTGGGGGATGGAGTGGTAGGAGGAGGGAAGGGCAGCGGCTGTTAGGTGAGGGTGGGGTAGGCTTCCCTGAAGAGGTGGGTTTTCAGGGAGTGCCTGAAGGTGAGGAGGGAAGGTGACAGTCTGATGGATTGGGGTAGTGAGTTCCAGAGGATGGGGGAGGACCTGGAGAAGTCTTGCAGTCGTGCGTGGGAGGAGATCAGGGAGCAAGATAGAAGGAGGTCCTGTGAAGAGCGAAGGGTACGGGTAGGGTGGTACCTGGGAATCAGGTCGGTGAGGTAGTTAGGGGCAGTGTTGTGGATGGCCTTATAGGTCAGAGTGAGTAGTTTGAATTTAATGCGTTGGGCAATGGGGAGCCAGTGGAGGGAGAGGCAGAGGGGGGTAGCAGAGGTGGAGCGGCTGGTGAGGTGGATGAGTCTGGCCGCTGAGTTCAGGATGGTCTGAAGCGGGGAGAGCCTGCACTGGGGTAGGCCGGTGAGGAGAGAGTTGCAGTAGTCAAGGCGTGAGATAATCAGGGAGTGTACGAGTAGTTTAGTGGTGTCTGGGGTAAGGAAGGAGCGTATCTTGGCGATGTTCTGGAGGTGGAGCCTTTTCTATTGGCTGGACTAGATTGGCTTGCGTCTCGTGTAATGAGGGCATTACATTAAAGCAGAGTTCCAGCTGAAGAAAAAAAAAAAAAGTCAGCGACTACAAAAACTGTAGCTGCTGACTGTTACAATACAGACACTTACCTGTCCCTTGGTCCAGCAGTGTCCTCACCACCGCTGGTTTCACTGGCCGTCTTCTCTCTCAGGCGCTGGCATCTTTAGTGTGGGCAACCTGATGTGACAGCTGGCGGCTTCACAGCCGGGGTGCCCACTGCGCATGAAGCGCTGCGCTTTGTGAATGGCCCCGTAGTCTTCTGGAACCTGTCGTGTCCTACATGACTACGGGGAGGGGTGGGTTGGTTGTACAGGACATGTTGACTTGTCTGAACTGTGCGACTTATTAACACATTGGGAAGGGAATTCAACAAACCTGGTGAGCCACTTTTCTGATGTCAATCCATCTGGGTAAAGTGGAACTTTAGGCTTAAGAATTAAAATTGGCGGACAGGAAGGATTTTTAATGCAGAAGAGACATGCTTTGGCTCTTCTGCATTAAACCGATTTACCTTCTTGTCCGCCCGTCGCACACAAACACACAGCTTACTGTACAAATTCGGCAATGCCGAATCTGACTGAAATCCTGAACATGCATTGGACTGACCTCACCCCAAACCAGCCAATGACAGCGGCTGGCGATCAAGACCTGGAAGCTGGCCATCAGAAGATGTCAGGGGCCGGGTGGGGAACTCGGGGATGCCACATCGCTGTATCAGAGGTGAGCATCACTCCGCTTTAATGTACTGTGCCAAATTCATGAAGCATTTGCAACACTTTTGGTTCTGACAGCAACTCGTGCACCAAATTCAGCTAGTTCTAAAACGCACCTCTTTTACATTATGTTGTGTTAAATATGACATTGTGTTGCCACCAGTCTGGTCCAAAAAAAACATTTTAACATTTTAAAGTGCCACAAAGCTGGAGTTAGGCTTTAAAGTTATCGTAAAGGTTTTAATTTTTTCTTTTCAAATAACAAACATGTTATACTTACCTGCTCTATGCAATGGTATTGTACAGAGCAGCCCTGATCCTCTTCTATTTAGGTGCCCTGACAGCAGTCCTATCTCCTCCCACCCGCCAAATGCCCTCAGGAGCAAGTCACTCGCTATGGGGGCACTCAAGCAGGCTTTCTCCCGAGCCATGCTCCTGTGAATGCACATTGTCCATTCACACACAACGCTTGTCTCTTCCCGCCGCTCTCTCCTCACTGGCTCGCTGGTTGCGACTTGACAGCAGCAGGAGCCAATGGCTCCCACTGCTGTGTGAGCCAATGAAGAAAGAAAGACCTGAGATGGGGCTTTGGATCGAGATGGGGCCCAAGCAAGTATAAGGGGTGTAGGTTGGGGGCGAGCTGCACTCAGCTTTTTTACCTTAATGCAGAGAATGCATTAAAGGTAAAAAAATCTTCTGCTTTTAGAACCACTTTAAGGAGTGCATGTAATTATGGGGGATAATAGTTAATTAATTTCACTTCAAGATATGTTTGGATGTAGTGTTTACAGGCACTTTTAAATTTTACTGGCTTACATTGCCCAAGTCAAAAATTTGAAGAAAATAAGCACCATCTCTAGTAGAAATCCAATGCTAAAGGCTACTGCCAAAGATACACCATATAGTTGATAAAAATCATACAAGGAGCTTTTACTGGTCTATAAAGAGACGTTTCAAGCGCAGAACATGTGAATTCTGGTATTTGTACTTTTACACAGGAAACCAATAGACACCAGCCATATATTGCCCTCACCTTGATGCTGCCCTGTGACCCGGTCCTTGGGCATGTGAGTGTTTACCACTGGCCCGGCTTGCAGAAACAGCTCCCATAGTAGCGGCTCGGTTACCTTCTCGTCCAATCCTCCGACATAGACTGTGGCGTCTAGGAGAGACCAAAACAGCACAAAGGACACATTAACCTTAACCAACCTTTGCTTTGTATGCAGAATGTATACAAGTTCATTACATTTCTAGGTCAAAGGATTATGAATGCACCAATCTTCCAAACATCTGACAGATGCAGTTTACATCCCGATGCCACATATCATTCCAGAAAGTTAAGGCTAGTGGTGCACCGGAAGGAAAATTCTGGTACCAAAACCGAAAACCGAAACGCGCAGTTTTTAAAAATATATATTTTTGGGGAAAAAATACACTGATTAAAAAAAAATATATATATATATATATATATATATATATATATATATATATATACCCCAAATTTTTGTAAAATATGAGAGAGGATGTTACAGCGAGTAAATAGATACCAAACACGTCACGCTTTAAAATTGTGCACGCTCGTGGAATGGCGTGAAACTGCGGTACTTAATCTCCATGGGCGATGCTTTAAAAATTTTTACAGGGTAGCAGTGTAAAGTTACAGAGGAGGTCTAGTGTGAGAATTATTTCTCTTGCTCCGACGTTCATGGAGATACCTCATGTGTGGTTTGAACACCATTTACATATGTACGGCCTACGTATGCGTTCACTACTATGTGCGAGCACGGGGGGAACTTTAAACTTCTTTAAAAAATTTATTTAATGTTTTTTTTTTTTTTGCACTGTTTCTTTAAAGTTTTTTTTTTTTTTTTTTAATCACTTTTATTCTTATCACAAGAAATGCATGCATCCCTTCCGACATTTCGGTGCAACCCTAGTTAACACCATCAGAAATTAAACTGATTAGGTTTGCCTTCACTACCCTGGAACTAGTATGCCAGTGCTATAGAAGGTGGAAGCTGCTTCTTAGTCAGAGAACTTTGCTCAATATGAAATCCTTTTAAAAGGAAACTGAACACAAACTTGGACAATGCAAACAAATGAGGGTACCAGAAAATCACATCACAACGAACATTAGATCCAAAGATGTGGGCAGCCACTGAAAAATTACATTTTTTTTAATTGGCTTTTTTTGCTGCAGAAGTGTGTTTGTCTGTTATTTTTATTTTTTTGTCACCCCATTAAAATTTTGCTGAAAGCAGAGATCCTGTACAATAAAATGGTGACAGTTGCACTTGTCTATAGGGGGCCACTAAAGTGATCTGGTAACTGGCCACAATGAAATGAAATGGTTCAAAATTTTGAATAGCATAAATATTTTCCTTCTGCAGCCACTTACCCCTGGTTCACATATCCGCGGTCCTGCAGGCTGCGTTTTGCACGGGCACAAGAGCCCATTCATTTGAATGGACTCACGTGCCCTGGGAACGCAGGGAAGAAGTTCCTGCACCACTTCTGAAAACGCAGCCTGCACGGGAACCTCGGTTCCCAGTACGGTTGCGATTTCCAGTGCGGGCGGCGTGCCATTAGAATTGGTAAATTGGCAAATGGGTCCACATTCTTCTGTGTGGGTAGTGCGGCTACACGGATTTTTGTGCGGATCCGCAGCGGCACATAAGTGAACCTAGCCTAAATGCTGGGGGCAGAGAGAAGAGGAGCAGCTGGCTTTCAGAGGTTGCAGGAGACTGAAGAGGGGAGTCTGCAGGAGGAAAATGGAGGGGATCAGTTCCTATATATGCCACCCCCGCCACCCATCCTGTCCAAGTGTCAAACAAAATGTGACATTGAGGCCGTGCGGGCCCCCTGGCGCATAGGACGGGGTTGCCACTGTGACTTCTGATACTACACCAGTGCTTGGGAGTGACAAAAACATGTCTCAACTTTGGGGCTCTGGACAGTTTTAAAAAATGAATATATTTTTCAAATGCAATTTTTTTGGGGGGAAAAAAACAAAAAACACACTTTAATGAAAAAAAAGAACAAAACAAAAGAAAAAAAAAACAAAAAAAAAAACCATACCAATCCTCATTTTTTGGAAAATATGAAAGATGATGTGTATGATAGAATGCATGAAAATAAAAATCTTCAGCCTTTACAACCGCTTTAAAAAAGTAACAAAAATAAGTCTGGGATCCCCCCCCCATACTTGCCTGAGCCCTATTGCTATCCAGTGTTGTGCAAGAGAGCAGCAGCTCTCCCTGCTCTGTCCCTTCTCGCAGGGCAGATCAATAGCCATTGGCTATCACTGATGTCAAACTCTGACAAGAGTAGGGTTGTGTCCTGGTGTCTGTGTCTATGGCCACAGCAGCAGGGCTTAAAAGTCAGGAATGAGCCTGCATGAGTGCCCACATAGGAAGCCATTTCCTATGGGGGAACTCACTATAGAGGAGGAGTCAGGAGCACCAGTGGGAGAGCTG
The DNA here is from genome assembly GCF_062004578.1 of Staurois parvus. Lineage (NCBI taxonomy): Eukaryota > Metazoa > Chordata > Amphibia > Anura > Ranidae > Staurois > Staurois parvus. The sequence continues at coordinate 294,001 of NW_028320954.1, read as the reverse complement.
AGAACAGGAGGATCAGGGCTGCTCTGTGCAAAACCATTACACAGAGCAGGTAAGTACAACATGTTAATTATAATTAAAAAAAATATGATTTTTTTACAAATTACTTTCATTGCAAAAGATGGCTCGAGAATTATTGCTCTCACTGATGCTTGAGGTGAGACCTCACGTGTGGCCAATCACAGTTTACATATGCATACCAGACCTATGCGCATGTTTGCATTTGTGCTGAGTGCAGGAGGGTGGTGGCGCTTTAAAAAATGTTTAAACTACCTTTATTACTTTTTTTTTTTTTTACAATTTTTATTTTATTGCTATCACAAGGGGCTAACAAGCCCCCATGTCATAGCTCTGGCCAGCTGACAGGTACTCTTTTATGAAGACATAAGGGTCTATTGGAGCGTTACACTGTTTTTTTTTTTATACACGCAGACACAAACACACACATATTTATTTATTTCAGGTACTTATATAGTGCTGTCAATTTACGCAGCGCTTTACATATATATTATACATTCACATCAGTCCCTAACCCTCAAGGGCGGTACAATCTAAGGTCCCTAACTTACATTCATACATACACATACTAGGGCCAATTTAGACAGGATCCAATTAACCTACCAGCATGTCTTTGGTGTGGGAGGAAACCGGAGTACCCGGAGGAAACCCACGCAGGCACTGGGAGAACATGCAAACTCCAGGTAGGTGGTGCCATGGCTGGGATTCTAACCAATAACCCGAGTACTGCCAGGCGGAAGTGCTAACCATTTTAGCCACTGTGCTGCCCATATATCTCCTAGATTGTAAGCTCTTGAAAGAGCAGGGCCCTCGATCCCCTAATGTTTTGCATTGTATTGGTATTGTTCTGTCACATGTTCTGTCCCCCTTTGTAATGTACAGCGCTGAGCGAACTATTGGCGCTTTATAAATACTGAATAATAATAATAATAATATATATTTTTAAATTTTTGTTTTTAACTTTTTTGCTAACACAACAGGGCCCTTTGCTTAATGGAGAATGCGGGCATTGATCCCGCTACCTCTCGCATGCCAAGCAAGTGCTCTACCATTTGAGCTAATTCCCCTTTACGAACAAGCACCCTTGTGATAGCAACATCCACACATGTAGGACACCCAACATTAGAGGCGATTTATTCTTCCCAATAAAATACACTTTTGCACACTGGTACTGACTAGTATTACGATGTTTCTCTTCTCCCTCAATTTTTATCCATCACTGAGCTAATGTGACCCCAGCACTGATGGAGAGGGGCAGGGGAGGGTCAAACTAGGATGCTGTGCATGCAGCTGACATCCTCCTTATCAACTGATGTCATTGGTTGTCAGGATGCCAGCGACTAGAAGGTCGTAATGGTGCACAATAAAAAACCTGGGGCTTTGTGTAACTAAAAGGCAGGCTTGTTCCACCCGCTGGCTTGTGTACAAGCAGGGTGGATAAAAATCAATGATTTAAAAAAAAAAAAAAAAAAAAAAAAAAAAAAAAAAAAAAATCGGATTTTTTTTATTTAAATTGGATTTTTTTATATAAAATGCTTTTTGAGGAAAATATATTACCATCCAAAGGTTATTCCATCATGAAATAAAGGTTAGTTCTTTAATTATGTAGAATAAGGCTGTATATGTTTAATTTTTTTGGTAAATAAATCCCATGAATCCATTCACAATGTCATGCTCTTCCAGAGGTTTTTGTACGATTATTGGGCAGTTTCTCTGCCTACAAGATATTATCACAGATGCTCGGTTTACTTTGCAGTTCTCAAAACTGAATTGGACTCAGCGGAGATCACATGCCTCTTCTTCACAGCAAAAATGTTATAACATGAACAGAGTTAAGAAAAAGACCTTCATCCTAACTTCTACACACCTATGAATACAGAATCAGCCCCTTCAGTGCTAAGGTTCAAGAAGTTCAGTGAATAGAATAGAAACAATATTTTTCTGATTGTTTGGAGTGGAATAGATCTGCACAGAAGAAAGGGAAACTAAGTGTGAGGAGGAAGGGGCTGACAGTCTAAGTTTCTTCAAATATATAGATTTTGTTTAGCCAAATTAGTTACCAAACATGGATGTTTAAGCAAATCACATATGCTGGAATGTTATTGTTTCAGATGAATAAATCTATTTAAATTGTTATTATTAAGGTAATGATTATTTTTCTCCTTCCTAAGTACAACAGAAAAGTTGTCCAAATATGAGTGATTAACCTATTAAACTGGGAATAAAAAACTAATATGAAAAGTTGTTATTCTAAAAATCTTCATCTACTTGTATATTAAAGTTATACCAGCAAGAATTAGTCTTTATGTAGAAAACTAGGATTTAAATCAAGGCTTACTGACTAGTGATTTAAATCGTGATTTAAATCAAATCCACCCTGTGTACAAGTTTTGGGCAATTTTTAGACATTTTGCCAGGACACCCCTGAAGAAACCTCAAGGCACCCCGGAGTGCCTGAGCACCCTGGTTGAGAAAGGCTGCTCTAAAATGAGTGTCCCTTCCGAAATGTGTACTGTGATAATCAGCCTAGTGCAATAGGTATGTCCTTGATTATGCAGACTGCACAGCAGGGGTGGGGACTGACAACTCATGGGGCCCCCGGGCAATAAGGGATTGGGCCGCCCGTGTCCTTGCCCACACTCAAAAAAGCCTATAAAAAGGTAACAAGAACATTTCATGGGGCCCCGACCCCAGGCCCTCGGGCAGTGCCCGAGTGCTCGAATGGTCAGTCCGCCCCTGCTGCACAGTGGTTATTAATATGTCTTAGGCTGTTCTGCATGCCAGCACTGATCAGGATTGCTAAGCTGCTCTCCATTTTCCTGTACTATTCTTTTTTTCGTGTTTTTTTTTTCTATGGTCGCACCGATAGATCAGCGGCCGAAAATAGTGTTGTCTGCCGATAGGAGAAAAGGTGCCGATAACGGCCGCCGATAACTGCGTGATTTTACGTTTATGGTTTGACCTACATAGACCATGTGACACGTGTGCGTTTTTGCTGTTTTCAAAGCATTTCAGGCCTGGTTCACGCCAATGCAGCTTGCACTTTGTCTGTTATGCAGTGCGTATTTGAAGGGTTTAGTTAAAGGGTTTTTTTTTTTTTTTTTTGGCCACACTGTCACAGCCGGGTGCCCACACTGAAGATGCCGGCGCCAGGGAGAGAAGACGGCCAGTGAAACCCAGCCGTGGTGAGGACACCGCTGGATCGTGGGACAGGTAAGTGGCTGTATTTTAAAAGTAAGCAGGTACAGTTTTTGCAGATGCTGACTTTAATTTTTTCCAGGGGGAACTCCGCTTTAACAGGGACACAGGCAGCAATAAAAACTGACAGAGGGGTCTAATCCTTTGCTGCCCTATCCAAAACCAACATAAAAAAAAAAAAGTTGAAATACGACCACGCTGGAGGCTACCTATAAGGTATTGTTTCATTGGTACTGGGTTCCAGCTCGTCTGGCCCAGGCTAACCCTTCCTGTAGTGATCGATGTTTTCTGGGTTGTGCTTCCTGTAGTGATCAATGTTTTCTGGGTTGTGGCCTTCGCGGCGATGTAGTGCATATCTGGTGGTCATGTCCGAGGTTAGTTCGTTTTTGGTCTTGTGTGTTTGGCCTCCTTTTCACTTTGTTCCATCTCTCCAATACGCCGGGATGCTCGGTATGCCTTGCTTCATTGCCCCATACGGGGCCTCTTGGCTCGTCAGCAGCAGTTGGCTTCCTATTTGTTTTTATCGGCCACTAGAACAATTGCTCAGGCCTGGAGGAGTCCGTTTGTCCTTTTTCAGGGGGTGCGGGATCGTATGACTACTATGATGATCAACGAACAGATGTCGAGTATATGCAACGACGCCCAACGGAAATTTTTGAAAATATGGGAGCCGTGGTTGCAATATGCCTTTCCCACGCTCCCCCCGGCTAATATGGGGATGTAATGGCGTTTGGCATTGGCGCTCTTGGACCCCTGCTCTTTGGTGTTTTGGGGTTTTTTTTCTTCTCTTTTTTCTTGCTTGTTTTTGGTGTGACAGTGGACAGCTGTCTTTAGTTGTGATAGTTACGTTAATGTTATTGTAACTTATGTGCCATTGCTAGCCCCTGCGTGGGCGTACCTTTTGCCTTGTTGGAGTTTGAGCGTTTTCTCTATTATGCCCTTTTTTTTTTTTTTTTTTAATCGGTGCAATTGATACCCCCTGCGCGGGCGTGTTTTGTTGCCTGTGTTTTATACTGTTTAAAATAAACAAAAACCATTGAAATATAAATGTTTCATTAAAAAATAATATTGCTGAAAAAAAAAAAAAAAGTTGAGCGTTTAGCTATCCTTGAGAGAAGCCTGGTCACGTGATATGTGGACAGTCATGTGACCAGGCCACTTCTCCAATCACTCCACAGCCTGCATTTTATAAATGGGCTGTACAAGGCAGGCCGTGGCGTGACTCTGCGGAAAGGGATATCGGCCCTTCGTTATAGGAGATCCCCTTTTGGTGAGAGCGCTCCATTCCCAGGGCTGTCTAGGCCCCTTAGATGCCACAGTGGGCTGCCTTCTGAGAAATGCTACCTGCCTGGCTGGCTGCCACACCGGCTTCAGATCAGGAGCTCCGACATCCACTGGCAGCAGGTGGGCCATGTTCCAGCGTGAAAAGCCACTCACAGCCAGGCAAATGGCATTTTCAGAAGGCAGACAGCTTCTCATTACTCTTCCAATGGCCAGGCAGTTTGCAGGGCCCTTTGTGGGCAGGGACTGGCCCCTGTGTGTGTATGGACAACTCCCCCCCCTTCTCCTTCATAGGCCGCACACTGAAAGCCGTTGCCCGTAGCAACCAGTTCACTAGCACCTCCTTTCCTCAGAGCGGCACTGGTTGCTACGTACAGAGGCCCAAAACACCGCTTCTAATTCTACAGCAGTCCGGACCGTAAAGCCCACCGGTACCTCCCTCCGTGGCCACATTTATCTCACCCTGGTTCCGCTCCGAAATCGGTCCCGCCGCCATCTTCAACCAGCACGCCACACAGCCTTAGCGCCGCTTCCTCCCTACTTCCGCTACCTCACTTCCGGAAAACTCTGTACCCGGATAAAAAAAAAAAAACTTTATTGCGCGCAAACAATGTAAACAGAGCTGAGGGGAAAAAAGGAAAGGGGTGTAGATTTAAATAAAAGGCTTTTTCCACATTAAAAATAGTAAAAATGTAAACAGAGCTGAAGGGAAAAAAGGAAATGGACGTGGTTTGAAATAAAATGATTTTTTTTCCATAGTAAAAAGGAGTATTTATAGGTAAATATTTATATACAAAGATGGATATGATGTCCTGTGAATAGTCAGCCAGCTCTAGAAAGTGATTATTACAAGGAAAACAAATGAATGAGCGCAGCATGAATACCAGAAATGTGGACTATACCATCCAGGGGCGGACTGACTACTCATGGGGTCCCCCGGGCAATAGGGGATCATGGGGCCCCTGTGTCCTCGCCCACACCCAAAAAAGCCTATGAAAAAGCCAATGAAAGGTACCAGGGGCATCTCATGGGGCCCCCCGGGAAATAGGGGATCATGGGGCCCCTGTGTCCTTGCCCGAACTCAAAAAAGCCTATGAAAAATGTACCAGGGGCATCTCATAGGGCCAACTACTGACCCCGGGCAGTGCCTGAGTTTCCAAATGGTCAGTCTGCCCCTGATACCATACAATATGGGTGCCCAAGGGCGGACTGACCATTTGGAAACTTGGGCACTGCCCGGGGTCAGTAGGGGGCCCCATGAGATGCCCCTGCTACCTTTTTCATAGGCTTTTTTGAGTTTGGGCAAGGACACAGGGGCTCCATGATCCCCTATTGCCCGGGGGCCCCATGAGTTGTCAGTCCGCCCCTGTGGGTGCCTTAACTGCTTCGCAGCCAGAGCCGTTTTTGCGTTTGTTTACAAGTTTTAAAACAACCCTAATTTTTAGGCCCGAAGATTACCCAACACATAATAAATATGGAAAGAGAGAATAGAATAGTGGTAGGTCCAATTTGTTGCGTCACACGATATTAGCGTGACAAGGAAATGCAAAAATTTCAGGGAAAAAATGCACTAAAGCGAAATTTAGGGTAAATAGACGCAATAAACTATCCAATTTTGGGGGGTAAATGATAGAGGATGAGGTTGCACCGAGTAAATAGATACCCCGTGTCAAACGTTAACATTGCGTGCGCCCGTGAAGCAGCGGTAAACTTCGGTACTCTATATTTCCCATAGGCGATGCTTTAAAGCCTCTAACGGCCGCTTCACACTACTATAGAAACGCAGACCGAGCAAATAGATACCCCAACGTGTCAAACGTTAAAACTGCGTGCGCCCGTGAAGCGGCGGTAAACTTCGGTACTCTATATTTCCCATACGCGATGCTTTAAAGCCTCTAACGACCGCTTCACACTACTATAGAAACGCAGAGCGAGTAAATACATACCCCGTGTCAAATGTTAAAATTGTGTGCGCCCGGGAAGCGGCGTTAAACTTTGGTACTCTATATTTCCCATAGGCGATGCTTTAAAGCCTCTAACGGCCGCTCACACTACTATAGAAACGCACACCGAGTAAATAGATACCCAAGCTCACATTCATACATACACATACTAGGGACAATTTAGACAGGAGCCAATTAACCTACCAGCATGTCTTTGGAGTGTGGGAGGAAACCGGAGTACCCGGAGGAAACCCACGCAGGCACAGAGAGAACATGCAAACTCCAGGCAGGTGGTGCCGTGGTTGGGATTTGAACCAATGACTCTAGTCCTGCCAGGCAGAAGTGCTAACCATTTATAGCCACTGTGCTGCCCTGAATTTCTGCATGCACTTTTTTTTAATGTGTTTTTGGTGCGTCCCGGAGTGTTTTTGATACTTTTTGATGCGTTCCAGTTCATTTTTTTCCCGCTCTCTTTTTCTTCAGTTTAAAAAGGGACTTGTGCGTTCCAGTGTGTTTTTTGGTATGTTCCAGTGCATTTTTTATGCATTTTACCACGTTCCAGTACAGTTCTGTGCAGGAAAAATGCAGCCTGTTCTACTTTTTTTTTTCTGCAACCAGAATGCGCTGGAACAGCAAGCACTGAGGGTAACTACGACACTGACAACCAAAAAAAACTACTTTCTGTGCATTTTGGTTGCAGAAAAAAAGCAACTGAAACGCATGGCGTGTGAACTGGCCCTAAATGTCATCAGGTTATATTTAACTGTAAATAATGAGCCTAGAAATATTGCTCTCACTCCGGCGTGTGCGGTGATATGCAACAATTTTTTCATGCGTAGCCACTCCATTGCGTGCATTTTAGGCTTGGTTCGCACACAGTTTGCTTTTGATCCATGTGTGCGGTGCGTTTTGCATTTTTGCACACGCGTTTATTTATGCGTTTTGCTTTTCTTATGCTTTTTTTGGTCAATTTGTTGGTAGGCAGATTTAAAAATGCATAACGTGTCAAAAATGCATCTAAAACGTACTACATGGTTTTCTGCAGCATCTCCATTGAAGTCTATTGAACCGCAAACACTTAAAAAAGTCCTTGACCCTTTCCAAAAACTCAGCTGCTGAAAACAGCATAAATGTGAACGTGTCCCATAGCAAACCATGTTAAATGGACTGTAGTGTGAACCTGTACACTTTCTTCCTGTGTTTAACCTGTTGGCGCTGACGGTATGCAAATTTGTGGCCCCTCAGCGGCTGGCCTTTGACGCCGAGAGGCCACCTATCTGCATACCCAAAGTAAGCACACGTGCGTGCCCTGCGTGTTCCCGGCACATTTACCGGCGCCTCATGGAAAGGTCCCGATCATGTTACCACTGTGACAGCCAATCACGGCGGTCACATGACCCTAAACCCTACCTTCCAAACCCCTTAAAGTGTTACTAAACCCAGGACCCTGAACTCACTTTATCCGGTCTCCTCGGACCTTGCATTCACTATATACGGTCTCCCTGGACCCTGCATTCACTATATCTGGTCTTCCCGGACCCTGCATTCACTATATCCGCTCTCCCTGGACCCTGCATTTACTATATCCGGTCTCCCCGGACCCCGCATTCACTATATCTGGTCTTCCCGGACCCTGCATTCACTATATCCGCTCTCCCCGGACCCCGCATTCACTATATCCGGTCTCCCTGGACCCTGCATTTACTATATCCGGTCTCCCTGGACCCTGCATTCACTATATCCGCTCTCCTCGGACCCTGCATTCACTATATCTGGTCTCCCCGAACCCCACATTCACTATATCCACTCTCCCCGGACCCTGCATTCACTATATCCGCTCTCCCTGGACCCTGCATTTACTATATCTGGTCTCCCCGGACCCCACATTCACTATATCTGGTTTCCCGGACCCCGCATTCATTATATCTGGTCTCCCCGGACCCTGCATTTACTATATCTGGTCTCCCCAGACCCTGCATTCACTATCACTATCCGCTCTCCCACAGTACACACATGGAAATGCCATTAGTTTAGTAAATTTAAACTGCTAAAAATACCTTTTCTCATCAGCAATATATAGCAGTCTTGTGATTTCTATCAGTGTCCAGCTGAGCACATGGTAACGCTTGTAGGAGGAGTTTTCGTTCTGCTCTAGCAGGATGCAGAACACCTGATCTCTGTCTGGACAGTGCTGATTGGCCCTGTGCTGATTACATGCACTCTCCCAAGAAAAAAAAAACACATCTCTAGCAATACACACCAAACTGAACATGTGCACAGTGTCTCCATACAATATGTCTTATCAGGAGATAAGAGGGGAACACTGGAAGAAGGGGAGGATCAGAAAAGTCAGGATCAAACAGCCTTTTTACACAATGCAGAGGATTAACCCCTTAGGTTCCACAGTGAGTATAACAAGCACGCTTTTTTGAATATACAAACTGATTTTACTCTTGTGGGTTTAGTAGCACCTTAAAGGGCCAGGAGGCACCGGCGCCAAGGGGTTAAGTGGGTTTCCTCCGACACTCCGAAGATTGCTGGTAGGTTATTTTCGGGCCAGTTTGATTGGTAATATCTGAGCCTGCCCACTCCTTCCCATCCCCCACATATTCATATTGGTCCATCACAATGATGGGATGACTCACTGGCTATAAAGGAGTGCAGCAACAGGGGAGGATAGCCGTGGCGTGCGTCATCACTCATCATAAACGGCGACAAATCGACATCAGCGGACAATGTGAGTCCTTTTATTGAAGAAGATACACACAAAGCCAACGTGTTCCAGGGGTCAGCAGGTATTTCTTCCTCAGGGCTTTATATCATTTATAATAAATGGATGGTGAAAACTATAGTAAAGAATTCTATATAAAGCATTCATATATAAAGTGTATGTACCCAAGGGCAGGGGCGGACTGACCATTTGGAAACTCGGGCACTGCCCGAGGGCCCGGGGTCAGTAGGGGGCCCCATGAGATGCCCCTGGTAACCTTTTTCATAGGCTTTTTTGAGTTTGGGCAAGGACACAGGGGCCCGATGATCCCCTATTGCCCGGGGGCCCCATGAGTTGTCTGTCCGCCCCTGCCCAAGGGCAATGTGTATACATACTAAAACATATCTAATGCCTTTTACAACATCTGACAAATGACACAGAAGCAAGAATCTAATATTAATCCTTTTATTGAAAAAGATATACAATACATAGATCTAGTTTATAATAAATAGATTGTAAAGACTAAAGTATGCGCATACACACACAAACATGTCCATACCTCCCAACTGTCACTGATTTCGAGGGACTGTCCTTGTTTTGGAACAAAGTCCCCCTGTCCCTCTTTCTTCCTCATTTGTCCCTCATTTTGGTCAGATCTTTATAGTTGCATATAAAATGCACTATTAATCTTTCAAAAAGTGTTTCACAGTGCTAAACCTTTCATCCAATTTCTAAATTTTTGCATTTGTAAATTTCATAAGCCAGTATAAAGGAATAGTTCTGGTTAAAAATAGGTATCCGTAGGTTTAACTAATCTTTATTTGTCTGATTGACTTGCCCTCCAGAGGATTTACCCCCCCCCCCTTCCTCCCTTGGCCATTTTTTGCGTTACTTTAACTGACAAATACGCGGTCATGCAACGCTGCACCCCCATTAAATTTACATCCTTTTTTTCCCAGGAAAAAAACTTTATTTCTGTGGTATTTGATTGCCTGTGTGTTTTTAATGTTTTACATAGTTAGTCTGGCTGAAAATAGACAAAAGTCCATCCAGTTCAACCATTAAAAAAAAAAAAAAAAAAAGTTATAATCCTACACCCACAGTTGATCCAGAGGAAGGCAAAAAACCCAGCAAAGCACGATCCAATTTGCTCCTGCAGGGAAAAAAATTCCTTCCTGATCCCCCGAGAGGCAATCGGATATTCCCTGGATCAACTTTACCTATAAATGTTAGTATTTTGCGCTATTAAAAAAAAGCGACAATTTTGAGAAAAAAACAATATTTTTGACTTTTTGCTATTAAACATGTCCGGTAAAAAAATTTAAAAAAATCAAATTTCGTCATAAATTTAGACCAAAATATATTCTGCTGCATGACTTTGCTAAAAAAAAAAAATCCCAATATGTGTAAATTAATTGGTTCACGTGAAAGTTATAGCGTTTACAAACGCAGTATATGTACTGGGATTTTTTTTTCATTATTTTTACTAGTAATTGCGGCAATCAGCGACTTATAGCGGGACTGCGGCATTCTGACACTGGGGGGGAACTGACTTGGTGTCACTGACATCCCCAGTTACACCAATACAGTGACCAGTGCTAATAAAAAGCACTGACACTGTAGTAATGGCACTGGGCAGGAAGAGGTTAACATCTTGCATGGAGCCCCAGTCTGAGGGAGACTGACAGTCGTCTTTCGCCTCTTCCATTTTCTAACAATTGCTCCAACAGTTGATCTATTTTCACCAAGCTGCTTGGCAATTGCCCCGTAGCCCTTTCCAGCCTTGTGGAGGTCCACAATTTTGTCTCTGGTGTCTTTTGACAGCTCTTCGGTCTTGCCCATGGTAGTAGTTGGCGCCTGACTGACTGTGGGGTGGACAGGGGTCTTTAAAGAGCTCAGACAGGTGCTACTAAGTTAGATTAATGAGTGGAGTAGAGATGGACTTTTTAAAGGCACAGTAACAGGTCTTTGAGAGCCAGAATTCTTTCTGTTTCTTAGGTGTTTAAATACTTTTGTTCAGCAGTGCAAGACAAATAAATTCTTTAAAAATCATACAATGTGATTTCCTGAATTTGTTTTTTAAATTCTGTCTCTCAGAGTGGGAATGCACCTACAATGCGAATTTCAGACCTGAAGACTTTCTGACATTGCCTCGCCATTCATAGTTGATTGTCTGCTTCAGTTGCACTATCAGGGACTGAAATGCTCCAGGAAAGCTCTTTTTGTGATGAGCTAATCAAAACGACTACAGCTGATCACAGCCGAAGGTCAAATTGCTTTGTGTTCTTAGCTACACCTGATTGAGTTTACAAGTTATTTTTAGGAAAGGTGATCCTTTTTCCAACTCAGTGATTCTGTTTTTGATTTTTTTTTGTTTCTTTGTTTAATTTCTGACATGTTGGTGCAATATCTTTCACTTGGATGTTAAAAGTGGCACTTAAGTAATTACAGCAGGATGAAACAAAAACTGTCTGTCTTCATTTCAGGCTGCTGACTTGCATCAGTCAGTTCCTAACAATTTCAAGACGGGCATCAGATGTAGACACCTTCATGTGGGTGTAATCAAGGAATTTTTGGGGGTATGCCAGCAGTTCTTGGGGAAAAAAGTATGGAAATGCCACTCAGAAATTCTCTTTGAGACTATAGAATGCATCCAATACTGGCACAATACCTCCTTCATTTTCCACTGAGCCATTCTTTCCATGAATATTTTGAGTTGGACTAAAAAAAACAGACCCCACAATCATTGGTGGTGACACTTTAACCCTCCTCCAGGGCCAGCGTCAGCATAAGGCACCATACGAGCCACCTTAGGGCGCCAGGCTGGGGAGGGGTAAAATCTTTATCCCAAGCTAATTGCTGGGCATTTGGATTTCTATAACACCTGTCATGCAGGCTCCAATGAAGAATGGTGGGGGTCCGGTGGTGGATGTGTGAGGTCAGGGGTTTCCGGCGGGTAGTCTATGGAGAAGAAAAAAGATGAGGCGGTTAGGGTGAAGGAGCCCCCGCCCTGTGCTGTAGCTGCCACCAGAGATCTCTGCCTGCCTGGGACACAGCTACCATTCCTGGCACCAGATCCTACACTGACACCATCTGGAGGAGCCGCTACAGGAGAGGTGCGATCTGGAAGGACAGGTGTGTGAGTGACACTGCCCTGCTCCAGTCCCGCTGCCCCCTTCCCATGACACTGCCCCCCTCCTGTGACGCTGCCCCTCCCCTGTCCCGCTGCCTCCCTTCTGTGACTGTACCCCCCTCCCATGACCCTGCCCCCCTCCTGTAATATGCCCCTCCCATTTCACTGCCCCTCCCCTGTTCTACTGCCCCTCCTGTCCAGATGCCCCCTCCTGTCCCGCTGCCCCCTCCTGTCCTGCTGCCTCCCTTCTGTGACTCTACCCCCCTCCCATGACCCTGCCCCCCTCCCTTGACGCTGCCCCTCCCCTGTTCCACTGCCCCTCCTGTGACTCTACCCCCCTCCCGTGACCCTGCCCTCCTCCTGTGACGCTGCCCCTCCCCTGTTCCCCTGAACCTCCCCTTTTCCACTGCCGGCTTCCCAGCCCTCTCCTTAGCACCCAGCTATTCTTCTCACAGAATTCAGATTGGTCAATAAATTTTTGATTGACTCAAATTGTTCTGAAAATTTGAAATTCCTTAGAAAATGAATAAATAAAATTAAAAAATTTTAAGGGAATTCGTTTCTATTGTTATTCAATAAATTCGGATGCATACGAATCTCTGAATAGCCAAAAATTTGTCCGAATTTAGATTCGGACCGAAATGAATTGCATGTCTAATCCTGGTCTCCTCCCTCACCCTGGCCTCATGTCTCATCCTGACCACCTTCCTCATCATGGCCTCCTCCATCTCCCTCTCCTTTCTTCATTATTTACTCGTTTTGCCGCATTCCTCTCCCTGTCTGCATTCAACGCCTGTAGTATATGTTAGTTGTTCTGGACCCCATCACTAAGATATCTCCATTTCTCCTCAGCACTTCTCTCACTCTATGTTCCTCTGTCATCATCTCGATTCTCCCACTCTCTGGTCTTCTGCTGGCCCGCTGTCTCATTCTTTCCTCCTGTCTCATTCTGGCCTCCTCCCTCAGTCTGGCCTCTTCCCTCAGTCTGGCCTCTTCCCTCAGTCTGGCCTCTTCCCTCAGTCTGGCCTCCTCCCTCAGTCTGGCCTCCTGTCTCATTCTGGTATCCTCATTAATCCAGGCCTCTGCCCTCGCCCTGGCTTCCTTCCTTGTCCTGGCCTCCTCCCTTGTCTTGGCCTCCTCCCTTATTCTTGCAGCTTCCCTCATTCTGGCCTGCTCCCTCATCCTGATCTCCTCCCATATCTTGTCCTCCTGTCTTATCCTGGCCTCCTCCCTTATCCTGGCCTCCTCCCTTATCCTGGCCTTCTCCCTTACCCTGGCCAACTTCCTCAGTCTGGCCTCCTCCCTCATCTTGTCCATCTCCCTCTTCATGGCCTCTTCCGTTGCCCCCTTTTCTTTCCTTTCCTCTGCCTTCTTCATTATTTCTCCCATTTCTGTCGCATTTCTCTCCTTGGTTGCTATCATTGCCTGTAGTATACTGTTAATTCTTCCATACTCCATCACTATCTGGTCTCCATCTCTCTTCATCTCCTCTCTCAACCGTTGTTCCTGTTTCATCATCTCCTCTATTTCTTTGTTCTTCTCTCTCAACTTGGCCTCCTTTTTCATTCTGGCCTCCTCTGCCATCCTGGCCTCCTCCGTCATCCTGGCCACATCCTTCTTTTTGGCCTCCTCCCTCATCCTGGCCAACTCCCTCACTCTGTCCTCCTCTCTTATCCTGGCCTCCTTCCTCGCCCTGGCCTCCTCTATTTTCCTGGCCTTTTTCCTTTTCCTGGCCTCCTCCCTCAACCTGGCCTCCTCCCTTATTCTGTCTGCCTCCTTCTCTCTGGCCACCGCCCTTATCCTCGCCTCCTCCCTCTTCGTGGCCTCCTCCTTTCTCCTGGCCTCCTCCATCTCCATGGCCTCCTTCCTTCTCCTGGCCTCCTCCATCTCCCTGGCCTCTCTCCTCTCCCTGGCCTCTTCCCTCTCCCTGGCCTCCTGTCTCATTATGGCCTCCTGCCTCAACCTGACCACCTTCCTCATATTGGTCTGCACCCTTATCATGGTGTCCTCCCTCATCCTCTCCATATCCCTCAACATGTCCACCTCTATTTCCAGCAGAATATTTTTCTGCCTTTCTGTCTCAGAAGCACTTTTCCAAAATGTTCTAACCTATGAAGAAAAAAAAAAAAAAAGGTAAGTTGAAGCACAAATTTTAAAGTGAAACCCCACCCATTTTTTTTTTATTTGGATAGCGTGGGTATTTAATAGTCATTTGGTATTTAATAAATATTTACTGCCCCAATATTAAAAAAAACCCCAAAAAAACACATACAAGTAAAAAACTGAGCTTTTTACATATCTTTAGATACATTCTTAAAACCACAAATCATAAATCATCTCCCGTCAGGGCTCTGCCAGTATCTGCTGTATGTAAAAACTTCTTTGGGATTTTTATTGCTGTCTGGGTCTCCATACGGGAGATTTCCCATTACTTCCTTCCCCGAAGACACAACAGAAAGTAAGGTTCTCACACCAACAGGGACAACTAGCACAGCCTTCCCACATCGAAGAAAAATATATTTTAAATATATTTTAAAAATATTGTTTCCAAATATATTGACATATATTTGAAATACTACAAATTTGTCCATATTCAATATATTTTTATATATATATATATAAATATATATATATATATACACACACACATACATACATACATATATATATATATATATATATATATACATATACACACACACACTGTATGTTGAAATGCGTTTTTTAGATATTGCAAAATATATGAAAAATATTTTTAAAAATATATTTTTTTAAAATATGTTCTTCAGACTTTTTTTAACATATAAAAAAGTAATTTTAACATATATTTTTATATATATTTGTAAATGCATTTCAAAAATGTAGATTCAATGTATTTTTAAAGACATACAGTATATTTGAAAATGTATTTTTAAAAATATATTTAATATATTTTGTAATATATAAAAAACGCATTTCAACATACAGTATATATATATATATATATATATTTCTAAATATATTGAATGCGGACAAAATTGTAACATTTCAAATATACGTCAATATATTTGGGAAGAATATTTTAAAAATATATTTAAAATATATTTTTCTTCCATGTGGGTTATCAGAGCGCCCAGGAGTGAAGGATTTGCTACAAACCTAAAGCTGGCCTCATATCTCAAGAATTTCCTTTGAAAAATGTTCATTTTCAGAACGGTTGTTTGATTTTCTTTTACAGAAAGTTTATTAAGGTTTTTCCCAGATAACAGGTAGGCAGGGGCGGACTGACAACTCATGGGGCCCCCGGGCAATAGGGGATCATGGGGCCCCTGTGTCCTTGCCCAAACTCTAAAAAGCCTATGAAAATGGTACCAGGGGCATCTCATGGGGCCCCCTACTGACCCTGGGCCCTCGGGCAGTGCCCGAGTTTCCAAATGGTCAGTCCGCCCCTGTAGGTAGGTAAGCTTCTCAAGTACCATAGTCCTCACTAATCAATGTTTACCTTCCCCAAAGGGGAGAAGTTGTTGGTGCCAGGATCTAGCTAACATTTGGTGGGCCACCAGGAAAACAAAACCCCCCCATTTTCTCTGGACCCCAGAAAGAGATAAAATGGGTTTATGCAGTGTGGCTTCCCATGGGCTATGGGCCAGGGAGACATTGGGGACCAATCGAATCATAGCGTACACTTGCGACGAAAAGATCGCTTTAGGTCAAGTCCACCAAATGTGAAATAATGTACCCTTTACATTAGGGGTAGGCAACCTCAGCCCGGATTCACATATGTGCGGTGCGGTATATTGCATGTGATTTGCACAGGAACCGCACCGTAGTCCTGTACAAATCACATGCGATTTGTGTGTGGTGCGATCAAAGCCGTACATGATGTATGGCGCTAATCGCACCGCACCAAAAAGGTGCAGGACCCTTTTTTAGATCCGCACTAGAATCGGATCACATAGGTATTCACACCTATGCAATCCGATTCTGCACATAGCACCGCGTTTTGCGGACCGCTTTTGGGGTGTTGTTAACTTACCATACACACCCGCATCGGTTCGCATGAACGGGGTGCAATTCTGATGCGGTGTGGAATTCGCACTGAAAACGCTGCGAATTCCGCACCACATCAGTGTGAACCCAGGGCTGAAAGTGGTGGAGCATCTACCTGAACATGTGTCAAAGATGGCTGGGCACGGTGTCGGCCAGTGTCACCTCCTTCCAACTGATTTAAACCGCTAATTG
>NW_028320953.1:0-42647 GCF_062004578.1 Staurois parvus | reverse complement strand
GAATGAAAGAGAGGAGGGGAGGGGAGGGAATGGAGAGAGGAAAGGAGAAAGGAAGGAAAGAAGTAATGAAGGGATGGAATGAAAGAAAGAAGAAAGGAAGGGGGAAAATGAAGGAGAGAGGAATGAGAAAGGAAAGGAAGCAAGTAAGGGAAGGGAGGGAAGGAAGGGAAAGAGGAAAGAAATGTATGGAAGGAAGGAAAGAAAAAAATGAAAGGAAAGAAGGAAGGAAGGTGGGAAGGAAGGAAAGATGGACGGGAAGCAATGGAAGGAAAGAAAGGGAAGAAAGGAAGGAAAGGAAGGAGAAGAACAAGGGAAAGAGAGAAGGGAGGAAGGAAGGAAAAAAGGAAGGAAGGAATGAAATGGAGGGAGTGAGGAAGGAAGGAGGGGAAAGAGAGAAGGAAAGGAAGTAAGGAAGCAAGTAAGGGAGAGAGGGAAAGAAGGGAAGGAAGGAAAGGAGGAAAGAAATGTATGGAAGGAAGGAAAGAAAGAAGGAAGGAAGTATGGTGGAAGGAAGGAAGGAAGGAGGGGGGGGAGAAAGGAAGGAGGATTGAAAAGTAGGGAGGGAAGGAAAAAAGAGCTGGAAGGAGGGAAGGGAGGAAAAAAGAAAAGAAAGAAGAGGATGTGAAGAAAGAAAGGAAGGAAGAAAGGGAATGGGGGGATGGAAGGGAAGGAAAGAGAGAAGGAAGAAAGAAAATAGGAAGGAAGGAAGGAAGGTAACAAAAAGTAGAAAGGAATGAAGGCAAGAGAAAGGGATGCAGGGAGGGAAGGGAAGATAATTAATGAAGGAAGAAAAGAAGGAAAGAAGGAGGGGAGGGAAGGGAAGGAAGGAAAAGAAAGGCTTGGAAGGAATGAAGGGGAGGAGTGAAGGGATGAGAGGAAGAAAAGGAGGAAAGAAGGAGTGAATTAAGGAACGAGGCAAGGAAGAAGGAAGGAAAAGATGGAAGGGAAGGAAGGAGGGAACAGATGAAGGAAGAAAGGGAGGGAGGAAAAGAAGAAAAGAAGAGAAAGGAAGGAAAGAAGGATAGGAAAGGGAAAAAGGGAGAAAAGGAAAGAAGGAAGAAAGGAAAGGAATGAGAGAAGGAAGGAAGGACGGGAAAGAAGGAAAATAAAGGCATGGAAGGAATGATGGAGAGGAGGGGAGGGAAGGGAAGGAGGAAAGGAGGACGGAATGAAGGAAGGAAGGTGGGAGGGAAAAAGGAAGGTAGGGAGGAAGAGAAAGAAAGAGAGAAGAGAGGAAGGAAGGAGGGGAAGGAATGGAAGAGAGGTTAGGAAGGACGAGAAGTGAGGGAAGAAGGAAAGGAAGGGGAGAGAGGGATAGGAGGAAGGATGGGAGGAAGGATGAGAGCAAGGAAAGGGAGGGCAGGAAGGAAATGAAGAAGGGAGAGCAGTATTGAAAGAGGTGAAGGGAAGGAAGGAATGAAAGAAGGAGGGATGGGATGAAGGAAAGAACTAAGGAAGGAAGAAGGAAGGAAGGAGGATAGAAATTTAGGGAGGGAGGGAAGGAAGAGAAGGTAGGGGAAGTGTAGAAAAGGGAACGGAAGGGAATGGAAAGGAAGGAAGGAAGAGAGCAAAGAGAGTTACACCTGGCCATCTGATGCACGACAATGAATCTGAAGTTGCGCTGTGTGTAGTAAGTTGTTTTTGATGAAGAAGACAGACTTTTGCTGAGCAGCTTCAGGAGATCCTTATCCGCCTTCTAGAAAATCGCCAAACCTTGTTTTTGTTAGCCACTCCTCCCAAGAGCAATGGATTTAAGAAAGAAATGATGAAGAAAAGATGTTGACACTTCCAAGCTTGACACGTGCAGTGTTCTTTAGAACATGACAGGAATAGACTTACTTTTGTCTTTTTTTCAGCTAGACTTTAATCCCCCAAAAGAAGCTGCTACACTTCTTTCCATGCTTCTTTCATCCCTTCCCTATTTCCTTCCTTCCCTTCCATCCTTTCCTTTCCTTTCCTTTACTTCCTTCCTTGCTTTCCTTCCCCCTCCCCTCCTTTCCCTCCCTCCCTCCCTTCCTTACTCTTTCCTTCTCTTCCTACCCTCCCTTCCTGATTTCCTCCCCTCCCTTCATTTCTTTCTTTCATCACTTCTTACTATTCCTTCTTCCCTCCAAATTCATCCTTCACTCTTTCCTACCCTCCTTATTTCTTTTTTTCCTTCATAACTTCCTCCCTTTCTTCCCTTCCTTCCTTTCTTCTTTCACTTCCCTCCCCTCCTTCCTTCCTTCTTATCTTCTTTCCTTTTCTCAATTCCTCCCTTTTCCTATCCTATCATAACCTATATCCTTCCTACCCTTCTTTTCTTCCTTTCTTCCTGTCCTTCATTTCCATCCATCCCTCCTTCCTCCCTTCCCTCCCCATCTCCATTTCATTTCATTCGTTATTCATCCCTTCCTTCCCTTCCATACTTTCCCTTCCATCCTTCTTCTCTCCCTCATTCCTTCCTTCATTTCCTCCTTCCCTGCTTTTCTTCTGGCTTACCTCCCCTCCTTTCCCTCCCTCCATTACTTCCTTCTTTTCTTCTCTTCCTTCCTTCTTCCTTTTCCTGCCTTCATTCATTCACTCCCCTTCCTTCCTTCCTTCCTTCCTTCCTTCCTTCCTTCCCTCTCTCCCTCCCTCTCTCCCTCCCCTTCATTCCCTCCTTATTTCCCTCCTTACTTACTATTTTCCTCTTGTCCCTTCCCTCCCTTCCTTTCATTCTTTCCATCCTTCCCTCCCCTTCCTTCCCTCCTTCTTTTCTTCCTTTCCTTCCTTTCCCTTCCATCCCAATCCTCCTGGAAGGTAGGGAAAGAATAAAAGGAAATGGAGATGGGGAGGGGGGATGGAAGGATTGCAGGGATGGAAGTGAAAGAAAGGAAGAAAAGGTAAGGAAGGACGGAATGAAAGGTAGCGAAGGGAATGTAGGAAGGGGAAAAAAGGAAGAAAGAAAGGGATAAGAAAAGGAAAAAAAGGAAGAAAGGATTAGGAAATGAAGGAAGGATGGAAAGGAAAAAAAGAAAGGAAAGAAAGGTCGGAGGGAGATTGGATAGAAAAGGTAAGGAATAAAAATAGAGAAGGAAGATAGGGAGTGAGGAAGGAAGGATAGAAAAAAATGGAAGTGAAGAAATGGAAGGAAAGAAAGGGAAGCAAGGAAGGAAGGAAGGGAAGGAGGGAAGAAAGGATGGAAGGAAAGAAAGAAAGGAGGGGAACAAGGGAAAGAGAGAAGGGAGGAAGGAAGGAAAAAAGGAAGGAAGGAATGAAATGGAGGGAGTAAGGATGGAAGGAGAGAATGAAGGAAAGCAAAGGAAGAAAAGGGAAAGGGAGGGATAAAAAGGGAAAAAGTAAAGACTCCCTCCTTAATAAGGAAGGAAGGAGAGGAAAGGGAAAAGGGAAAGAAAGGAAGGAAGAGAACAAAAGAAGTAAAGAATTATAGAAGAAAATAAATGAAGGAGAGAAAGAAAGGAAGAAAGGAAGCAAGAAATGAAGGAATTAAGAAAGGGAGGAAAGAAGGAAGGAAGGAAGGAAGGAAGGAAGGAAGGAAGGAAGGAAGGAAGGGGAAGAGGATAAGGGAGGGATGGAAAGAAGAAGTGGAAGGATGGAAGGAGGGAAGGAAGCAGGGGAAGGTAAGAGAAGGAGAGGGGGGATAGATTGAAGGATGAGAGGAAGAAATGGCAAGAGGAAGATAAATAATTAAGAAAGGAATATAGAGAAGGATGTGGGGAAGGGAGGAATAAAGGAAAGAAGGAAGGAGAGGATGTGAAGAAAGGAAGGAAGGAACGAAAGAAAGGATAGGATAGGATAGGATAGGAAAGGGAAAAATGGAGAAAATGAAAGAAGGAAGAAAGGATAGGAAGTAGAGAAGGTAAGAAGGAAAAAAGGACGGGAAAGAAACAAAAGAAAGCAGGAATGTAGCGGGGGCGGAGCCTGACTATGGCGGCCGAGGAGAGTCCGAGGTAGGAACTCTCGGTTCATCCTCCTCTGTCCGATCCCCTCCAGGCTCCCAAGATATAATCGGAATGGGGGAACATTGAGCAAGACAAGACTTACCCCTGCTCGGCGGGCACCCTAGGACGTGCGGGAGCCCGCGGGAAGGGGGACTTGGAGGCTGGAGACCAGCTGGAGGCAGCTCTGTAGGGAAGCCGTGGCTGGGTGCTGAGGAGAGAGGGGGCGCGGCTCGAGTGTGTGGCTGGCCGCAGTCCACTACTGGGAGGCGAGGAAATCGGCCGGCGTCTGACAGGTGTAGGAAGAGACGCTGAGCCGCCTGCCACCCAGCTAGCTTGGAACTAGGAGAGGGAGCTGCGGAGAGGAGATATACGGTGTGGTATGGGGGAGAGAGGGCAGAGGTGATTCTAGCCCTCTGGACAGCAGACTCCTCCACAGTAACCTACAGGGGCCCAGCCCCCTTACACTATTTATCGCCTAATGTTTCTAGAGCCCTCCGCACTACAACCCTCAACAACTCAAACTCTCAGTGCTCTACACCCCCCCTGCACTACAACTCTCAGCGCTCCTTGGCCACCCCCAGCACTACAACTCCCAGCGTCATCATAACTTACAGAGGCCCAGCCCCCCTCCGCTATAAATTTATAATGCTGGCATAGCCCTTTGCACCATAATCCCCAGCATTCCAAATTCTCAGTGCATCACACTCCCCCTGTACTACAACTCCCAGCGTTTCTCTGCCACACCCAACAATACAAATTCCAGCGTCACCATGGGGTGCCCCCCTGAGGATGAAAAGAAGAAAGGAATATTGTATGGATTGAAGAAAAGAGCCCGATGCTATCTCACAGGAAGAGAAACGCGAAGGGGTGAGTGAGACTGGCTGTGGCTGTATGCATGATTCTGAGCTGTTGGGGAGGCAGAACGTGAGAGAAATAGGGAGGACTCCCAGAAGAAGAGAGACTGAGAAGAAGATTGGGGAAAAGAAAGGGCTAAAAGAAAAGGTGAATAGACAGGATTGGGACTTGCATGTAAAAGACTGTCTTTCTTTAACGACGAGTTCCCAGAGGAAAGGGGGAAGGAAGGAAAAAAAAAGTGAAAGCCACAGAAGAAATGAAAAATAAAAGTGCAAAGGGGAGTGGGCTTAAGGGGACCCAAACTGGCACAATCAAAAAATATACGTCCCAGGGAAATGTGACCCCAGAAAGGCCTCAGAGTAGAAATGGAAAAGGAGAAATAGTATCTAGTCCGCAAAATAGCTCCAGACAGTCACTGGATCTGGACATTAGTAATCAGCAAATATCAGAAAATATAGAGCTAGAAAAAGATTTACAAATACCAAACAAAAAAGAGATGGCAGAAATGTTCAAAGAACTAGAGAAAACAATAAAGCAAGAAATGGTAAATATTCGGAATGATCTGGGACAGCTGCTGGTAAGAGTGGAAGAAACGGAGCAGAAAGTTAAAAATCAGACCCAGATTATATCCGAACTAGAAAAGAAGATAATTAATATGGGGAAAACTCAGGAAAAATTGCTGTACAAGGCGGAAATACAAGAGAACAGAGATAGGAGGAGAAATATCAGGATTCGAGGTGTCCCAGAAAGCCAAAAAGGAGAAATATTGTATGAGGTGACTTGCAAAATACTAAACTCTATAATGGGAAACTCTGACATGGAAAGGACTAAAATAGAAGGAACCTTTAGAAAAGGGAAACCCCATCTTGGGAAGAAAAGGCCGAGAGATATACTGGTGAAATTTTATGATCTACAGGAAAAAGAAAAAATCTGGAGGAAAATTAAGGGAAAATCGGTAATTAAGTATGGAGAAATAGATATCCAGATATATGCGGATTTATCACCAGAGACTTTGTGGAGGAGGAGAGCTCTGAGACCTTTGCTAGAACAAATGAAAAAACAGAATATTCAATATAGATGGGGGACACCAGAGTGTCTAATAGGATGGAAGAACGGAGTTACAGCTTATTAAAGGTTCCCAGAGGATATGAGAACTTTTTGTGATACACTGAAATTGCAAAGAACGGAAATTATTGGCTGGGAAGAAGAACCGGGAGAAATTAGATCTGAAAGACAAGAGGACTGGCAGCTGGTGGGGGGGAGGGGTTAGGGTTTTTTTTTTCTCTTCTCTCTATCTCTCTCTCTCGTCCTCCTCTTCTCCCTTCACCCGCCCGGCCTATTTCCTTTTTTTTTTCTTTTTTTTTTTTCTTTTTTTCCTCATTTTTGAATTGTCTTGGTAGAAAGTGGGGGCCACGGGGAGATATGGATAGAGGGGAGGCCGTCCTTGGGAGGAGTGAAGCCCTGAGGATTAAATCAAAGGTGGATTTATCTCCACAAATGATTGATAGGCAAATTAAAGGCCTAAAAAGGGGGGGGAGGGGAGGTGGATGGAGAGGGGAGGGAGAGGGGTTGGGGAGGAGGGACATGGTTAGAAAGAGGGGGGTGGGAGGGGTTTTAGGGTCAACACTCTGCGTGATGGAAGGGAAAAATAAAAAATTAGGGATATAAGACATATGGAAGATCTAAGATTTATAACATATAACGTAAAGGGATTGAACTGTCCTGGGAAGAGATTTAAAATATTTAAGGAGCTACAGCATAGAGGGGCTTCGGTGGTATTTTTGCAAGAGACACACCTTGAGATTAAGTCAAATATAAAGCTGTACTCTAGAAATTACCCAACATGGTTTTATGCGGATTCCCCAATCAAGAGAGCCAAGGGAGTAGCAATAGGGTTTGCAAAAAATATAAGGTTGGAGATAGAAGAAAGAGAGGTAGATCCTGAGGGGAGATTTTTGTTTTTGAAGGGTAGACTACAAGACCAGGAATGTACAATTGTGAATATCTATTGCCCAAATAAAAGACCAGAAGTTTATCTGAAGGGAGTTTTGAGAAAACTGATGGCCTTTAAGAAGGGACGCTTGATAGTGGCAGGGGATTTGAATTTATGTATGGACCCACAAATAGATACGACCTCTTCTGTGCAGCGAGAGGGAGGTAGAGCTCTGAGAAACCTGAAGGGGGTGATACATGAGTGTCAACTGGTGGATATTTGGAGAGTGATCCATGGAAAAGAGAGAGACTATACCTTCTTCTCCAAAGCACACGAGATGTATTCCAGATTGGACTATATATTGGTAGATCATCAACTTATAGAAATGGTGGATAAAGTAGAAATAGAGGCGATGTCCCTTTCAGACCATGCCCCTGTTACACTGAAAGTGAGGTGGGGAAGACGATCAACAGGTGGGATAGGTTGGAAGTTGAACGAGGCTCTTCTCCTGGATCAGGAGGTGGATCAGAAAATTAGAGAAGAGATTGAAAGATTTTTTCAAGAGAATGAGACAGAGGAGGTGTCGGTGGCTACAGTGTGGGAGTCCCATAAGGCCTATATAAGAGGTATATTGATTGCGTCCGGGGCAAAAAAGAAAAGGGAAAGAAGAGAAAAACTTACTGGGCTGCTAAAAGACATATTTGACCTGGAACAGATACATAAAAGTAAAAGATCAGAAGAAATAAGACAGAAGGTAATAAAAAAGAAAGAAGAACTAGAGCTACTGATGGAGGAGGAGAAGAGAAGAGTTTTCAATAAAGTTGCAAGTGAGAGATGGGGAGATAGACCAGGAAAATATTTAATGAGAGCCTTGAGGAAAAAGAAAAATAGGAACTATATAGAGAAAATAAAAAACCCAAAGGGGGAAATGGTGTATTCTACTAAAGAGATCATTAAGGTGTTTAAAGAGTACTATAGTAAGCTGTATAATATTGCCTCCCAAGATCCAGTAAATATAAGCGGAAATGTGAGAAGAGAGAAAAGACGGGAATATTTAAAAAACGCAGGGCTACCGAAACTAAGTGAAGACCAACTGAATTCCCTTGATTTGGAAATTACACAGGAGGAAATAATAAGAGCATTAAAAAGTAATATGACGGGGAAAAGCCCAGGCCCAGACGGTTATACAGTGAGGTATTATAAAAAATACAGTGACTTGTTAATACCCAAATTAAAGAAATATATGAATGCCCTGGGAGGAGAGATGGAGATGAGACGGGAATCTTTACAAGCCCATGTGGTGCTGATACAAAAGGAAGGGAAGGATGTTTCTCAGTGCTCTAGCTATAGACCGATATCACTTTTGAACATAGACACTAAGTTATACGCAAAGGTCCTAGCAAATAGGCTAAAAGATTTTATGCCAGAATGGATCCAGGGGGATCAGGTAGGATTTGTTCCAGAGAGGGAGGGTAGAGACAATGGGCTAAGATCTCTGTTGCTTATCCAAAAAGCTAGGAAGGGGAAAACCCCGGTAGTAGTGCTTTCGATCGATGCTGAAAAGGCATTCGACAGAGTAGATTGGGGCTTTATGATGGATACCCTGAAAACTCTAGGAATGGGAGTAAGAATGAGAGAGTGGATAGGAAAGTTGTATAGAGAGCCCTCAGCGGTTGTTATGGTTAATGGAGAGAGGTCGGAACCTATTGGGATGTCAAATGGAACTAGACAGGGATGTCCACTGTCCCCATTGTTGTATGTATTGGCAATGGAACCTTTATTGGCAACTATTAGGAAGAATATAAATATAAAAGGTGTGCAGATAGGGGAAGTCGAACATAAAGTAGCTGCCTTTGCGGATGACCTGTTGTTTTATGTGGGAAATCCTAGGATAACACTCCCAAATCTAATGAAGAGCTTAAAGGATTATGGGGAGCTATCAAACTTGAAAATCAATCCAACAAAACCTGAGATCTTAAATGTAAACCTTCCAAATAGTGAAAAAGAAAAAATACAAAAAGAATTCCCTTTTATATGGAAAAATAGAGAGATAAAGTATTTGGGGGTTAAACTTTCTGCTTCATGTACGAACCTGTATAAATTAAACTATATCCCACTCTTAAATGAGATCACGGAGGAACTAAGGAGATTGGGAGGAGGTAATCCATCTTGGATAGGCCGTATAAACTTGATAAAAATGATAATTGTACCAAAAATCCTCTATAAATTCCAGATGATTCCAGTCAAAATCCCGGAGGTTTTTTTTAAAGTAATAAAAAGGATGTTAACAAAATACATATGGAAAAATAAAAAACCTAGAATATCATTTGACTTGTTAAGTAGAAAAAAGGAGAAGGGAGGTTTGGGAGTGCCAGACATTAAGAGGTATTATAGAGCAGCAGTCCTAGCGAGAATGTATGATTGGACATATAATTTAGAGGGGAAAAGGTGGGTTCAGATTGAGAATGAACTAAGTGGAGTTACCTTGAGTAGAATTATATGGGCACCAACACAATATAGAGGGTTAAAAGATACCACAAGTGTTTTTACATTAAATGTTTTAAAGGTTTGGGATAAATTGCACAAACTTATGAAATGGGATTTTAATTCACAATTAATATTACTAAGGAACACGGATTATTTTCCTCCAGGTAAGGAGGAGAGCACAGGAAAATGGTTTAAAAAAGAAGATATCCAATTGAGAGATATTATGGAAGGACAGGAATTGAGAACACTTAAGGATTTGAAAAAAGATAAAAGGGAACTTTTTATCAAAATAGATGAGTGGAGATATCACCAACTAAAACACTTTGTCAGAAACCTTCCAAAACCGTTGAGATCGAGAAAGTCTTGGAATCTGTTTGAGAGGTTGTTAGAAACACGAGGTGACGGGAGGCGGGGCACGGCAAAAATTTATAAGATCCTCACTGAGTTAGACAATCACACAAAGCCAATGTATATAATAAATTGGGAAAGAGATTTGGGAATAGAGATAGATGAAGATAAACAAAGGAAAATATATAGATTAATACACGAGAATATAAGTATGAGAGAGGTGGAGGTAAATTATAAGTGTTTAACGAGATGGCACATTACACCGAAGGTTGTGTATAAGATATGTGGGGAAAATTCACTAGAGTGTTGGAGGGGATGTGGAAAAATAGGCACGTCATATCATATATGGTGGGAGTGCCCGAAGATCCAAGGTTTCTGGGAGATAATTGTCCAACTAATTGAGAACATCTCTGAGATAAAGATAGGACTGGACCCAAAAGTATGTCTACTACATAGTACAGAATTATCAGTAAATAAATACAAGGACTCAGGTGTATGGTGCTATCTGAATGCGGCGAAGGGTTTGATACCTAAGTTTTGGCATAGACCAGAGGTGCCGAAGATAGAGGATTGGGTGGAAAGAACGAATCAAATATGTAGCATAGAGAGATTGTGTTATATGCAGGAAGACAGGATGGGGTTGTTCTCTAAGAGGTGGAGAAAATGGGAAGAATTTATGGTGAAATATATGAAGTAGCAATGTGAGAAAGATGGAAGTATTTATATATTCTATAGTCTAGTTGGGAAAAGAGGAAATAGAACAATGCAGAGTGGGTGGGTTTACATAGGGGGAGGGAGGTTTTATTTAGGGAGGAGGGAAAATTAGATAGAGGGGGGGAGGTAAATGGGAATAAAGATGGGAAGAAACGTAATTAATGATATGGAAATGGTTTTTTGTATGAGAATAATTATGAAAGTGACTCTACCTCCCCTGCTGCACTCTCCTACGGAGGTCTCACCTGGACCCACTCACCCAGGCCCAACGGTCGTAAAGGTGGTGGGGTCGGCCTGCTCCTGTCACCGCTGAGCACCTTCCGAGTCCTCCCAAACCCCCCCTCCCTATCCTTCTCCTCCTTCGAGGCCCACTGCGTCCGACTATTCTCCCCAACCCCCCTGAAGATTGCTGTGATATACCGGCCTCCTGGATCCATACCCCGCTTCCTGGAAGACTTCTCCTCCTGGCTACCCTTCTTCCTCTCCTCTGAGCTACCCACTATCATCCTTGGGGATTTCAACATCCCTGTCAACCTCGACAACCCGGACACAGCCCGTCTCCTCCACTTAACCTCCTCCTTTGCACTTGCACAGTGCATACAATCCACCACCCACTCCGACGGTAATATCCTTGATCTTGTCTTCTCCAACCGCTGCACTTCCCACAACCTCACTAACACCCCCTTCCCTCTCTCTGACCACAACCTGATTACCTTCTCTATCTCCTCATCCTCCAACGCCTACCCCTCCAAATATCACACTTCTACCAGCCGTAACCTCCGCAACCTTAACCCTGCCTCCCTCCACTCCGCAGCTGATCAACTCCATGACCGCATCCTCTCCCTGTCCTGCCCCGACTTGGCTATGACAACAATGCGCTGTCAACAGCCCTTGACTCACTAGCACCTTTAACCACATGCAACATCAGACCCCGACCGCTCCAGCCCTGGCAGACTGATCACACCAAAACCCTCAAACGACACAGTCGTGCCCTGGAGCGACTATGACGCAAAACCAAATCCCAACAAGCCTTCACCCGATACAAGTCTGCCTTCCACACCTACACCTCCTCCCTCCATACTGCCAAACAAGCCTACTTCCTGACCCTCATCAAGGCCCTCTCCTCCAATCCTCGCCGACTCTTCTCCACCTTCAACTCTCTACTCTCGCCACCCCCACCTCCACCCAGCACCTCACTCACTGCCCTTGAGATTGCCAATCACTTCAAAAACAAGATTGACACAATTCGCAAGGACATTGCCGCAACTCACACACCTTCTCAACCCGTCCCCTCTCACACAGCTACCCCCTCATCCCCCCTCTCCCTCGACATAACCCACAGGGACTTCATCGCTGCTCAAACTCCCTCCAACCCCCTTCCCCCTCACTCAGCTACCCCCTCTACACCCCTCTCCCACAGCCCCACCACTGCTCTGACCTCCTCTCCCACCCCACCCTACGTTCCTCATACTGAAGCTCCCCCAACACTCCGCACCTTTGACCTTACTACCATCGAAGAAGTCTCCAAGATCCTCTCTGATGCCCGCCTCACCACCTGCCCCCTCGACCCTATCCCCTCACAACTCCTACAACCTCCCTCCCCCTCCATCCTACGCTCCCTCACCCACATCTTTAATCTCTCCCTCTCCTCCGGCACTTTCCCTTCCCCTCTGAAACATGCACACATCACCCCCATACTTAAAAAGCCCTCCCTGGACCCCAATGACCCGAGCAACCTCAGACCCATCTCCCTGCTCCCATTTACATCTAAACTCCTCGAGCGCCTAGTCTACGCCCGCCTATGCTCTCACCTCAACGACAACAACCTCCTCGATCCCCTACAGTCCGGCTTCCGTTCCCTACACTCCACCGAAACTGCCTTACTCAAACTCTCCAACGACCTGCTAACCGCCAAAGCTAATGGCCACTATTCAGTGCTCCTACTCCTTGACCTCTCTGCGGCCTTTGACACAGTCGACCACCCCCTCCTCCTCAAAAAACTACACTCCCTCGGCCTCAGAGATTCTGCTCTCTCCTGGCTCTCATCCTACCTGTCACAACGCTCTTTCAGCGTTACCTATAATGCCACCACCTCCCTCTCACTCCCCCTCTCTGTTGGGGTCCCTCAAGGCTCTGTCCTCGTGCCCCTTCTCTTCTCCATCTACACCTCCTCCCTTGGCCAACTCATACACTCTCACGGCTTCAACTACCACCTCTATGCCGACGACACACAAATCTATCTCTCAACCCCCCACCTCATCCCCTCGGTCTCCGCCCGAATCACACACCTGTTGAGCGACATATCAGACTGGATGTCGCTCCACTTCCTTAAACTGAACCTCTCCAAAACCGAGTTTCTTGTCTTCCCTCCAGCCCGGACACCACCCCCCATTGACTTCTCCATCATGTCCAACAACGCCACCATCAAACCTGCCCCGCAGGCCAGAGTACTTGGTGTCATTTTGGACTCCAACCTATCCTTCCAGCCTCAAGTCCACTTTTTAACAAACTCGTGCAGACTCCACCTCCGCAACATCGCCAAAATCCGCACGTTCCTAACTCCAGAAACCACTAAACAGCTCATCCACTCTCTCATCATATCACGACTCGACTACTGCAACTCCCTCCTCACTGGCCTGCCTCGCTGCTGGCTATCCCCGCTTCAGTCCATCCTGAATACGGCTGCCAGACTCATTCACCTTTCCAACCGCTCCGTTTCCACCACCCCCCTCTTCCAATCCCTCCACTGGCTTCCGATTGCGCAACGGATCAAATTCAAAATCCTAACACTGACATATAAAGCTGTCCACCATACTGCCCCGAACTACATCACTGACCTAATATCCAAGTACCGCCCAGCACGCACACTCCGCTCCTCACAAGACCTCCTTCTCTCTAGTTCCCTGGTCTCCTCCTCCCATGCCCGCCTCCAGGACTTCTCCAGGGTGTCACCCATCCTCTGGAACTCCCTGCCCCAACCCATCAGATTATCACCTACTCTCCTCTCCTTTAGGCGCACCCTGAAAACCCATCTCTTCAGGGAAGCCTACCCCGCCCCCTGCTAACTTGTCGACCTCCTCCACTCTTCCTACCACTCCATCCCCCACAGCTATCTCCTCCTGTACCACCATCCCCTCCCTCCTAGATTGTAAGCTCGAAAGAGCAGGGCCCTCGATCCCCTCATGTTTTGCATTGTATTGGTATTGTTCTGTCACATGTTCTGTTCCCCTCTGTAATGTACAGCGCTGAGCGAACTATTGGCGCTTTATAAATACTGTATAATAATAATAATAATAATGAAATATGTATTATATATGGAAAATAAATAAAAATTTAAATTAAAAAAAAAAAAGAAACAAAAGAAAGGCATGGAAGGAATGAAGTAGAGGAGGGGAGTGAAGGGAGGGAGGAATGGAGGAAGGAATGAAGTAAGGAGGGAGGGAAGAAGGAAGGTAGGGTGGAAGAGAAAGAAAGAGGGAAGGGAGAAATGGAAAGAAGCAATGGAAGAGAGGTGTGAGGGCAGGGGAGAGAGGGATAGGAGGAAGGATCAGTTTCCTGTACTACATGAAAATCCTGATATAATCATTGATTAACGGACAGGAATCTGAAGTTACACCGTGTGGAGTATGTCGTTTTTGATTAAGCAGACAAACCTTTGCTGAGCAGCTGCAAGAGATCCTTGCACGCATTCCTTAAAATCGCCTAACCTTGGTTTTCTCAGCCACTCTTTCCAAGATGCTGCTCGAATTTGAACATGCAGGTCTTACTGAACCTTTGCTAATCCGTCTGGAGGTTGATACAATTCTAAGTGATCCGTTAAAGCTTGCATTTTTTCAAGTGAGGGCCTAAAATAAAACTGCTGTTCTTCTACATCTATTTTGCGGCATTGTGAATCCTCAGGTATGTGGTCATGTTTGTGTCCACCAATCACCGTGCTGAAAGAGATGCTAGATAGATATGGTAGCTCATGATATAACACCTTATGTATATGATCTCCACCTCTTTCTAGGAAGACCGTTGACAGGTTACCTACAGTTTCGGATCAAGAAGCGGATGGTGCTCTGGGACGAGTCCCACAAAGTTTAATAGATGATAAAGATTCTCTGCTGATCACAGATCATGAGCGTACTTTAGAA
This sequence comes from Staurois parvus, assembly GCF_062004578.1. Taxonomy (NCBI): domain Eukaryota; kingdom Metazoa; phylum Chordata; class Amphibia; order Anura; family Ranidae; genus Staurois; species Staurois parvus. Next base: position 28,251 of record NW_028320953.1, on the reverse strand, counting down.
CAGCTGAACCTGCATCGCATCTTTGAGAATGCTTACAAACAGAACAGCAAATCCAGACCAGTACCAAGCTCCAGAGTATGTGAAACATTTGAAAAAGACCAATTACAATCAGTTGGGAGTACATCGCTTGTTCTGGTCTCGCCATGTTGGAGAAGATATTCCGCTCTGAGCAGAGCACAAAAGCGCAGATTCTCCTAGATTGTAAGCTCGAAAGAGCAGGGCCCTCAATCCCCTCATGTTTTGCATTGTATTGGTATTGTTCTGTCACATGTTCTGTCCCCCTTTGTAATGTACAGCGCTGAGCGAACTATTGGCGCTTTATAAATACTGTATAATAATATAATAATAATTCTGAAGCACAGAAAATCACAGCACAGCTGAAGCGGTTTTTCATACAAAGCGGTGGAAAGAAAAGGCTGAAAAATAAAATAAAGCAGATAGTGCAGGAAATTAGGAAAACTGCCTTTGGCAGAGCAAAGAGTAATGGATTTAAGAAAGGAAAGATGAATGATCTGACACTTTCAAACTTGACACTTGCAGTGTTGTTTAGAGAACATGACATGGCTCATTTGGAATTGACTTATTTGCTGTGCCAGTGATTGCAGATTGGATTAATTATGATTAAACTAGTGAGCAACGAATGCTGGTGTTCTGGGAGAATGGGTTAAAATATTTGAATTAATATTACTGAAAGCTTTAGACATGACCACATACCTGAGGCTTCACAATGCTGCGCAATAGATGTAGAAGTAAAGAAGTTTTATCTTCTGCCCTCAAAGGAAAAAAGGCCTTTCCTTTAACTGATCACTTATCAACATCCTGACGGATTAGCACAGGTTCAGTAAGACCTGCACGTGCAACTTGGGAAGCGAAGAGAAAACAAAGTGTTGCTTTTTTCTGGAAGACATACAAGGATCAGTAAAAGGATTTGCTGCTCAACAAAAACAACATACTCCACACTGCGTAACTTCAGATTCATGGTCTTCCCAGGTGTACAAGTGATTACATCAGGATTTTCATGTAGTGCAGCAAATTGATCTGCCATCTTGTCCCCACCCAAAATAAGAGCAGTCTGAAAATCAGTAGGGGAAGGGAAAAAAGGAAGGGAGAGAAGTAAGGAAAGGATGGGAAAGGATGGAAGGGAAGGTAGGAGGGAAGAGATGAAGGTAGAAAGGGATGAAAGGAAGAAAGTAGAGGAAGGAAGGAAAGCAGCATGGAAAGACGTGTAAGCAGCTGCATGTGGGGATTGAAAATCTAGCTGAAAAAAGACAAAAGTCATTACACACAAAGTAAGTCTATTCCAAATGAGCCTCGACTGCAAGTGTCAAGCTTGGAAGTGTCAAGATCTTTTTCTTCATCTTTTTCTTAAATCCATTGCTCTTTCCTCTGCCAAAGGCAGTTTTCCTAATTTCCTGCACTATCAGCTTCATTTTGTTTTTCAGCTTTTTCTTTCCATCGCTTTTTAAGAAAAACCGCTTTGACTGTGCTGTGATTTTACTGCTTGACATTCTTCTGTTTTGTGCTCTGCTCAGAGCGGAATTTCTACTTCAGCTTGGGGACAGACTAAAACATTTAATGTGAAAATGGCTTAATGTAGCTTAACGTGTAATAAACTGCCTAAATCTCAATCAATTGACTTAAAACTTTGCACAGCCCAAGTTCTCAACATCCCAAACATGTCCTAGAAGTTTCATAGATTTCAGCCTTCCACAAAGAAAATGGGGGACATTAAGCTTGTTTTTTGGGGAGCGTAATGTACAAAAAAGAGCTTAGATGTTGACCAATTTCCCCCAAACTTCACACAATAGAAGACTCTATCTATAGCAACATATTCTGAAAATTTTAGATCATTTAGTATATCACACCAAAAGTTATTCACATTAAGCTATATTTTACAGTGCTAAAACATTTAATGTGAACAGCTTAACCTCCTTAGCGGTATTCCCGAGTGTAGCTCGGGGTAACATTTCAGTACCAAGAGCGGTAACCCCGAGCTACACTCGGGAATACCATGCGGCACTGCTCCGGCATTTGTTCTTCACCTACCTTACCCTGCGCTCCCGCGATGTGTCCCCTGCAGCGTCCCCGGCCATCTCCTCCGGCCGATGCCCTGTGACGTCGGGATGTACGGGCACCGCCGCCGCCGGCGGGAAATTTAAAAATTTTAAAAAATGTCTTTTTTTTCACATTTTACATAGTAAAACATTGCTGTCTCAACCAATTTCACATACATCTTGTCCCTAATGCTTTGTCCTGCGCCCTGCCTGCATTTTGTCTGTTCTTTCTGCCTGGAAACTGAGAAATGTCCATGGCATCCAAAAAGTGTCCCTTTAGGTCAAAAGCGGCTTAGATCAGCTAGAGAACAACGATAGTAAATCAGAACCACTTGCAGAATTGAGTGATAATGATTCGTGGGGGAAATTCCTCATCAGACACTGAAAACGATTTTGCGACTGAGCTCAGCAATGTGTGAACTTGGCGCTATATTTCAAATTTCAGTGTTTTTGGTTTGATTATATTATTGAATTAAATTTTTTATTATTTTTATGGTTATTTATTAAATTATAATTTATGATTTTGTGTTTCAAATTTTATCATACCCGGGATGTTTACTAGACTCTTGTTCAGACAGATTTCAGTGAGTTTTTCCTAAAAATTACAGGCCTACAATTAAAAAAATACATATTTCCATGCAAAAAAATGGTACCGCTTTCAGCACCAAAAATCTGAAATAATCATACCGCCAGGGAGGTTAAAGTAAAAAGAGCTTAATGTACCATAATGTGCCTAAACCTCAATCAATTGACTTTGCACAGCCCAAGTTCTCAACATCCCAAACATGTCCTAGAAGTTTCATGGGTTTTGATCTCCCACAAAGCAAGTGAGTGACATTAAACTTGTGTAGCCCCTACCACATTGTGTAGTGGCCGTAGCGTGGGACAGCCAATGAGGGAATATTATGAATGTGTGTTTGTAGCTCACCAGCCAATCACTGGGGAATTCTTGACTTGTGGTGCATGCTTGGGAAGTGCATTCTTCCAAGTTCCAAATACCGGTCAATATTGGCACAAAGCCTTCTGGCTTCTACTAGAAAGCTGAACATGAAGAGGAACTTCATCTTTCGGCATGACAACGACCCAAGCATACATCCAAATCAACAAAGGAATGGCTTCACCAGAAGATGATTAAAGTTTTAGAATGGCCCAGCCAGAGCCCAGACCTGAATCCGATTGAAAATCTGTGGGGTGATCTGAAGAGGGCTGTGCACAGGAGATAAATTCACAATCTGACAGGTTTGGAGTGTTGTTGCAAGGAAGAGTGGGCAAATATTGCCAAGTCAAGATGTGTCATGCTGATAGACTCATACCCAAAACGACTGAGTGATACCATGAAAAGTGCTTCAACAAAGTAGTAGTTTAAGGGTGTGCACACTTATGCAACCATATTATTTTAGTTTTTATTTTATTTCAGTATGTTTTTCAACTGAGTTGTACAGTTTATAGGTCACATTAAAGGAGGAAATTTTTCTGAAATTGTTTTTCTTTGTCTCATTTTCTTACATCACAGAATCCTGACTTTTTTAATAGTGGTATGTCGACTTTTTATATCCACTGTATATATTCATGAGAATTGCGATGTGCTCAATCTTAGTACAGTCTACCTCCAGGCTTGGCCTGGGGAGGTAATGCTTAAGTGCGGGAAAGGTTTGACTAGGCCTCAAGCCTAGAAGGGGACTCACATGCTGATTGAGGAGGAGAATGAGAGAAACTGGATGGCTACTGGAGGTACCTGGTACTAGAATGTACCTAAGGGGCAAGTCTGTCTGACCTATTGAAGATCACATGACTATCCATATTTAGCTGTTCCTCTAATAACCAGTGCCGGCTTGTGCTCCTATTGATGCTGCACTGTGAAATACTGAAAGGGTCTGGTGAGTCTGGAGTTCTTTTCTAATATAGTTTTGACATGAATGTTCTGAACCCTATGTCCTATCTCCCAGTTATGAAGTTCCACAATAAAGAATTCAAAGATGTACTTAAACTGACTGGCGCCCAACTTTTCTTTGATCGCACATCTCTTCACTGGCCTAGGATCTGCACGAAAACAAAATGTCAGCCTTCCCTGCCTTTGAGGGTCCACGCTATGCCTCTGGGGGTCAGGGAGGTGCTGTACTTATTTTTAGGGGAACTAATTGTGGCTTAAAGTACAAAAGAGAGCTTGGATGTTTTCCAATTTCCTCAAAATGTATACAATAGAAGACTCTATCTATGCCAACATATTATAAAAATCTCAGGTTGTTTGGTAACAGACTAAAGATTATTAACATTTAAAGGAGAACTCTGGGCAAAAACATTTTTACATGTTCTTGTTGCTTATCTCCTGTCTTCCCTGAATATGTAATCCATATTCTTCTTATCTGAGTAGTTCTGAAATAGCCTGGGTATTTTTAAATCAAACCCTTAATTCCCATTGGTTTCCTTCTAGTAAGACCTATCACTGCTATGCCTCCTATTCCCACAGACATCGGTCTTGGTACATCCCATCTGTAGTTCTGTTCTCCAGCAAGCTGGAATGTATTTCCATCCCTGCTTGTTGCAGTGGGCGGACCAGGATACACAGACTGCCGGTCTGTACCGTCCATGGAGGTGGTGTCCTACGAATGACAGCTCCCCTGGGCTGCTCTGAAAGGCTACATCCAAGGGAGTCTGTAACCCATGCTGCCTGCACATTGGGATAGCATCACAGCTGGCTCAGAATCCTCTGTTTGCTGTACCATCCGAAGACCAGCTTTCGGAAGACCAGCTTTCCGGTTCTGGTAGCGGCTGCCCAATGTCCCCCAGTGAAATCACTAGTTGCTAGGACCGCCTGGTTATTTTCAGAATATGTTACCATTGATAGAGTCTTCTAATGTGTGAAGTTTGGGGGAAATTGGTCAAAATCTAAGCTTTTTTTTATACGTTTAGACACATTAAGCTCCCCAAAAAACAAGCTTAATGTCCCCCATTTTCTTTGTGGAAGGCTGAAATCTATGAAACTTCTAGGACATGTTTGGTAAGTTGAGAACTTGGGCTGTGCAAAGTTTTAAGTCAATTGATTGAGGTTTAGGCACATTATGGTACGTTAAGCTCTTTTTACATTAAGCTGTTCACATTAAATGTTTTAGCACTGTAAAAATATTATTAATATTATACAGTATTTATATAGCCCCAAAGGGTATGCTAAGCGCTGTACAGTAGCAAGGGGGACAGAACATGAGACAAGACAGTAACAATACAATACACGAGGGGTTCGAGGGCCCTGCTCTTTTGAGCTTACAATCTAGGAGGAAGGGGAAGGTGGTACAGGAGGAGATGGCTGTGGGGGATGGAGTGGTGGGAGGAGTGGAGGAGGTTAGTTGTTAGGTGAGGTCAGGTGCTAGGTGAGATTGGGGTAGGCTTCCCTGAAGAGAAGGGTTTTCAGGGTGCGCCTGAAGGTGAGGAGGGTAGGTGACAGTCTGATGGATTGGGGTAGGGAGTTCCAGAGGATGGGGGAAGTCCTGGAGAAGTCCTGCAATGGGGCGTGGGAGGAGGAGACCAGGGAGATAGAGAGTAGGAGGTCCTGTGAGGAGCGGAGGGCACGGGTAGGATAGTATTTGGGTATCAGGTCAGTTATGTAGTTTGGGGCGGCGTTATGAATGGCTTTGTAGGTCAGAGTTAGCAGTTTGAATTTGATGCGTTGGGAAATCGGAAGCCAATGAAGGGATTGGCAGAGGGGGGAGGCAGATGTGGAGCGGTTGGTGAGGTGGATGAGTCTAGCCGTTGAGTTTAGGATCGACTGGAGTGGGGATAGCGTTCGTTTGGGTAGGCCAGTGAGAAGGGAGTTGCAGTAGTCCAGGCGTGAGATGATGAGGGAGTGTACGAGTTGTTTGGTGGTGTCTGGGGTGAGGAATGTATGTATCTTGGAGATGTTGTGGAGGTGGAGCCTGCAAGATCTAGATAGCAGTTGGATGTGGGGTAGGAAGGAGAGGTGGGAGTTCAGGGTGACACCCAGGAATTTGGCGTGTGGGGTAGGAGAGATGGTGGCGTTGTTAGTAGTGATGGAGAGGATGGGGGGGGCACGGGGTGGGGGGAAGATCAGGAGCTCGGTTTTGGATAGGTTAAGTTTGAGGAAATGGAGCGACAGCCAGTCTGATATGTTGTTTAGGAGGTGGGCGATGCGGGCAGAGAGTGAGGGGGTGAGGTGGGGGGTGGAGAGGTAAATTTGGGTGTCGTCGGCATAGAGGTGGTAATTGAAGCCGTGGGAGTGAATAAGTTTGCCAAGGGAGGAGGTATAGATGGAGAAGAGGAGGGGCCCGAGGACAGAGCCTTGGGGGACCCCGACAGAGAGGGGGAGGGAGGGGGAGGTGGCAGTGTTGTAGGTGACGCTGAAGGAGCATTGGGAAAGGTAGGAGGAGAACCAGGAGAGAGCAGCGTCCTTGATGCCAAGGGAGTGTCGTTTGGCAAGGAGGAGAGGGTGGTCAACAGTGTCGAAGGCCATGGAGAGGTCGAGGAGCAGGAGGATACAATAATGGCCATTGGCTTTGGCGGTTAGGAGGTCGTTGGCGATTTTAAGTAGGACGGTTTCGGTGGAGTGCAGGGGATGGAAGCCAGACTGTAGGGGGTCAAGGAGGTTGTTATCAGTGAGGTGGGCACTTAGGCGATTGTAGGCCAGGCGCTCAAGGAGCTTGGAAGTGAAGGGCAACAAGGAGATGGGTCTAAGGTTGTTAAGGGAAGGTTTTTTGAGTATGGGGGTGATGTGTGCGTGCTTTAGAGGGGAGGGGAAGGTGCCGGTGGAGAGGGAGAGATTGAAGATGTGGGTGAGGAAACGAATGATGGAGGGGGGGTGTGACTGGAGGAGCTGTGAGGGGATAGGGTCAAGGGGGCAGGTGGTGAGGCGGGTTTCAGTGAAGACCTTAGAGACCTCCTCGGGGGTAGCTGAAGGAGCGGAGTGTTGGGGAGGTGATGATGTGCGGGACATTAGGTATAGTGGGGGGTAGTGCGGCTATGAGGTCGGGGGAGGGGACGGTTGAGGGGTTGAAGGAGGGCGGGAGGCTGGGTGGAGAGGTGGATTGTGAGTTGACAATGTCCTTACGGATATAAAATATAGCTTAATGTGAATATCTTTTGGTGTGATTTACCAAATGACCCAAAATTTTCAGAATATGTTGCCATAGATAGAGTATTCTATTGTGTGAAGTTTGGGGGAAATTGGTCAACATCTAAGTTATTTTTTGTACGTTAAGCCACATTAAGCTCCCCAAAAAAACAAGCTTAATGTCCCCCATTTTCTTTGTGGAAGGCTGAAATCTATGAAACTTCTAGGATATGCTTGGTAAGTTGGGAACTTGGGCTGTGCAAAGTTGTAAGTCAATTGATTGAGGTTTAGGCACATTATGGTACGTTAAGCTCTTTTTACATTAAGCTATTCACATTAAATGTTTTAGCACTGTAAAATATAGCTTAATGTGAATAACTTTTGGTGTGATTTACCAAATGATCTGAAATGTTCAGAATATATTGCAATTGATAGAGTCTTCTAATGTGTGAAGTTTGGGGGAAATTGGTCAACATCTAAGCTCTTTTTTGTATGTCAAGCTACATTAAGCTCCCCAAAAAACAAGCTTAATGTCTCCCATTTTCTTTGTGGAAGGCTGAAATCTATGAAACTTCTAGGACATGTTTGGGATGTTGAGAACTTGGGCTGTGCAAAGTTTAAAGTCAATTTATTGAGATTTAGGCAGTTTATTATACGTTAAGCTACATTAAGCCATTTTCACATTAAATGTCTTAGTCTGTCCCCACAAAGATTGATAGATGAAGATGCTTTACCGATCATGAGCGGGCTTTGGAACAGCTTAACCTGCATCACATAAAGTAGAATGCTTAAACACAATATAGCAAATTCAGACAAGTACAAAGCTCCAGAGTCTATGAAACGTTTGAAAAAGACCAATGCCACTCAGTTGGGAGTACAATCCCTTGTTCTGGTCTCGCTATGCTGGAGAAGAAATTCCATCAGAGCAGAGCACAAAAACAGCAGATTCTAAAACACAGAAAATCACAGCACAGCCGAAGCGGTTTTTCTTACAAAGCGGTGGCCAGAAAATGCTGAAAAATAAAATAAAGCAGATAGTGTAGGAAATGAGGTAAACTGCCTTTGGAGAGGAGAGAGTAATGGATTTCAGAAAGGAAGATAAATGATCTTGACACTTTCAAGCTTGACACTTGCAGTGCTGTTTAAAGAATATGACATGGCTTATTTGGAATTGACTTACTTGCTGTTGCAATGATTTCAGATTGGATTTATTATGATTGAACCAGTGAGCAACGAACACTGGTGTTAAAATATTTGAATTGATCTACTGAAAGCTTTCGGTTGGAAAATTCACTGATTTGCAGACTGCTCTTATTTTGGGTGAGGACAAGATAGAAGATCAGTTACCTGCACTACATTAAAATTCTGATATAATCATTGATGCACAACAGGAATCTGAAGTTACGCAGTGTGGAGTATGTCGTTTATGATGAAGCAGACAAACTTTTGCTGAGCAGCTGCAGGAGTTCCTAGCCCGCATTCTAGAAAATAGCCTAACCTTGGTTTTCTCAGCCACTCTTTCCAAGATGCTGCTAGAATTTGAACGTGCAGATTAGAGATGAGCGAATCGAACATGACGAAGTGGAATTCGTTCCGAAGATTTGGAAAAATTCTATTTGCGACGAATCCGAAGATTAGCAAACTTCGGATGCACGAATCGAATTTTCCCAAAAATGGCAGCGACATGTGTGGCGACAAGAGAAAATGGACAGAGAAGATGGGGCGGGGATCTCTGGGAAGGCGCGCAGACAAGGCGCGCTGACCCATAATGCATTCATGAGTCATGAATCATGACATGTGATCGCATTAGCCAATCAGCAGCCAGCCAGCCAGCACTGTGTAATGGTGGAGCTATAAATCGCGGCCATCTTAGAATTCTCCATTAGCCTCCGGTCATTCAAGAGAGACAGACCTCTGTGTATTGAGGGACAGAGTTAGGGCCACAGAGACTTTAGGGCCACAGAATCGTTACTCAGGGACAAAGAATTGTTACTCAGGGACACAGAATCGTTACTCAGGGACACAGAATCGTTACTCAGGGACACAGAATTGTTACTCAGGGACACAGAATCGTTACTCAAGGACACAGAATCGTTACTCAGGGACACAGAATCGTTACTTAGGGCCACAGCTATCAAAGAATCGAAAATTCTGTCGTGCACAGTTGGTGCTGCAGTTTGCCGATTGTGTACAATAAACTGACTTTCTGCTTCACAACCACTATTGTACGTTCAAAGAGTTAAATCCATTTACACGCCGGCTGGCGGTAATATTTTTTGGGTGATTAGTGCATTCCAGTGACAGAAACGTACAGTTTCCAGCTAATGGCAAGCTGCAATTGACCGATTGTGTACAATAAACTGACTTTCTGCTTCACAACCACTATTGTACGTTCAAAGAGTTAAATCCATTTACATGCCGGCTGACGGTAATATTTTTTGGGTGATTAGTGCATTCCAGTAACATAGACGTACAGTTTCCAGCCAACGGCAAGCTGCAATTGACCGATTGTGCTAAATAAACTGACTTTCTGCTTCACAACCACTATTGTACGTTCAAAGAGTTAGATCCATTTACACGCCGGGTGGCGGTAATATTTTTTGGGTGATTAGTGCATTCCAGTGACAGAAACGTACAGTTGCCAGCCAACGGCAAGCTGCAATTGACCGATTGTGCTAAATAAACTGACTTTCTGCTTCACAACCACTATTGTACGTTCAAAGAGTTAGATCCATTTACACGCCGGCTGGCGGTAATATTTTTTGGGTGATTAGTGCATTCCAGTGACATAAACGTACAGTTTCCAGCCAACGGCAAGCTGCAATTGACCGATTGTGCTAAATAAACTGACTTTCTGCTTCACAACCACTATTGTACGTTCAAAGAGTTAAATCCATTTACACGCCGGCTGGCGGTAATATTTTTTGGGTGATTAGTGCATTCCAGTGACAGAAACGTACAGTTTCCAGCCAACGGCAAGCTGCAATTGACCGATTGTGCTAAATAAACTGACTTTCTGCTTCACAACCACTATTGTACGTTCAAAGAGTTAAATCCATTTACACGCCGGGTGGCGGTAATATTTTTTGGGTGATTAGTGCATTCCAGTGACATAAACGTACAGTTTCCAGCCAACGGCAAGCTGCAATTGACCGATTGTGCTAAATAAACTGACTTTCTGCTTCACAACCACTATTGTACGTTCAAAGAGTTAGATCCATTTACACGCCGGGTGGCGGTAATATTTTTTGGGTGATTAGTGCATTCCAGTGACAGAAACGTACAGTTTCCAGCCAACGGCAAGCTGCAATTGACCGATTGTGCTAAATAAACTGACTTTCTGCTTCACAACCACTATTGTACGTTCAAAGAGTTAGATCCATTTACACGCCGGGTGGCGGTAATATTTTTTGGGTGATTTGTGCATTCCAGTGACATAAACGTACAGTTTCCAGCCAACGGCAAGCTGCAATTGACCGATTGTGCTAAATAAACTGACTTTCTGCTTCACAACCACTATTGTACGTTCAAAGAGTTAAATCCATTTACACGCCGGCTGGCGGTAATATTTTTTGGGTGATTAGTGCATTCCAGTGACAGAAACGTACAGTTTCCAGCTAATGGCAAGCTGCAATTGACCGATTGTGTACAATAAACTGACTTTCTGCTTCACAACCACTATTGTACGTTCAAAGAGTTAAATCCATTTACACGCCGGCTGACGGTAATATTTTTTGGGTGATTAGTGCATTCCAGTAACATAGACGTACAGTTTCCAGCCAACGGCAAGCTGCAATTGACCGATTGTGCTAAATAAACTGACTTTCTGCTTCACAACCACTATTGTACGTTCAAAGAGTTAGATCCATTTACACGCCGGGTGGCGGTAATATTTTTTGGGTGATTAGTGCATTCCAGTGACAGAAACGTACAGTTGCCAGCCAACGGCAAGCTGCAATTGACCGATTGTGCTAAATAAACTGACTTTCTGCTTCACAACCACTATTGTACGTTCAAAGAGTTAGATCCATTTACACGCCGGCTGGCGGTAATATTTTTTGGGTGATTAGTGCATTCCAGTGACATAAACGTACAGTTTCCAGCCAACGGCAAGCTGCAATTGACCGATTGTGCTAAATAAACTGACTTTCTGCTTCACAACCACTATTGTACGTTCAAAGAGTTAAATCCATTTACACGCCGGCTGGCGGTAATATTTTTTGGGTGATTAGTGCATTCCAGTGACAGAAACGTACAGTTTCCAGCCAACGGCAAGCTGCAATTGACCGATTGTGTACAATAAACTGACTTTCTGCTTCACAACCACTATTGTACGTTCAAAGAGTTAGATCCATTTACACGCCGGGTGGCGGTAATATTTTTTGGGTGATTAGTGCATCCCAGTGACATAAACGTACAGTTTCCAGCCAACGGCAAGCTGCAATTCACCGATTGTGCTAAATAAACTGACTTTCTGCTTCACAACCACTATTGTACGTTCAAAGAGTTAGATCCATTTACACGCCGGGTGGCGGTAATATTTTTTGGGTGATTAGTGCATTCCAGTGACAGAAACGTACAGTTTCCAGCCAACGGCAAGCTGCAATTGACCGATTGTGCTAAATAAACTGACTTTCTGCTTCACAACCACTATTGTACGTTCAAAGAGTTAGATCCATTTACACGCCGGGTGGCGGTAATATTTTTTGGGTGATTTGTGCATTCCAGTGACATAAACGTACAGTTTCCAGCCAACGGCAAGCTGCAATTGACCGATTGTGCTAAATAAACTGACTTTCTGCTTCACAACCACTATTGTACGTTCAAAGAGTTAAATCCATTTACACGCCGGCTGGCGGTAATATTTTTTGGGTGATTAGTGCATTCCAGTGACAGAAACGTACAGTTTCCAGCTAATGGCAAGCTGCAATTGACCGATTGTGTACAATAAACTGACTTTCTGCTTCACAACCACTATTGTACGTTCAAAGAGTTAAATCCATTTACACGCCGGCTGACGGTAATATTTTTTGGGTGATTAGTGCATTCCAGTAACATAGACGTACAGTTTCCAGCCAACGGCAAGCTGCAATTGACCGATTGTGCTAAATAAACTGACTTTCTGCTTCACAACCACTATTGTACGTTCAAAGAGTTAGATCCATTTACACGCCGGGTGGCGGTAATATTTTTTGGGTGATTAGTGCATTCCAGTGACAGAAACGTACAGTTGCCAGCCAACGGCAAGCTGCAATTGACCGATTGTGCTAAATAAACTGACTTTCTGCTTCACAACCACTATTGTACGTTCAAAGAGTTAGATCCATTTACACGCCGGCTGGCGGTAATATTTTTTGGGTGATTAGTGCATTCCAGTGACATAAACGTACAGTTTCCAGCCAACGGCAAGCTGCAATTGACCGATTGTGCTAAATAAACTGACTTTCTGCTTCACAACCACTATTGTACGTTCAAAGAGTTAAATCCATTTACACGCCGGCTGGCGGTAATATTTTTTGGGTGATTAGTGCATTCCAGTGACAGAAACGTACAGTTTCCAGCCAACGGCAAGCTGCAATTGACCGATTGTGTACAATAAACTGACTTTCTGCTTCACAACCACTATTGTACGTTCAAAGAGTTAGATCCATTTACACGCCGGGTGGCGGTAATATTTTTTGGGTGATTAGTGCATCCCAGTGACATAAACGTACAGTTTCCAGCCAACGGCAAGCTGCAATTCACCGATTGTGCTAAATAAACTGACTTTCTGCTTCACAACCACTATTGTACGTTCAAAGAGTTAGATCCATTTACACGCCGGGTGGCGGTAATATTTTTTGGGTGATTAGTGCATTCCAGTGACAGAAACGTACAGTTTCCAGCCAACGGCAAGCTGCAATTGACCGATTGTGCTAAATAAACTGACTTTCTGCTTCACAACCACTATTGTACGTTCAAAGAGTTAGATCCATTTACACGCCGGGTGGCGGTAATATTTTTTGGGTGATTAGTGCATTCCAGTGACATAAACGTACAGTTTCCAGCCAACGGCAAGCTGCAATTGACCGATTGTGCTAAATAAACTGACTTTCTGCTTCACAACCACTATTGTACGTACAAAGAGTTAGATCCATTTACACGCCGGCTGGCGGTAATATTTTTTGGGTGATTAGTGCATTCCAGTGACATAAACGTACAGTTTCCAGCCAATGGCAAGCTGCAATTGACCGATTGTGCTAAATAAACTGACTTTCTGCTTCACAACCACTATTGTACGTTCAAAGAGTTAAATCCATTTACACGCCGGCTGGCGGTAATATTTTTTGGGTGATTAGTGCATTCCAGTGACAGAAACGTACAGTTTCCAGCCAACGGCAAGCTGCAATTGACCGATTGTGTACAATAAACTGACTTTCTGCTTCACAACCACTATTGTACGTTCAAAGAGTTAGATCCATTTACACGCCGGGTGGCGGTAATATTTTTTGGGTAATTAGTGCATTCCAGTGACATAAACGTACAGTTTCCAGCCAACGGCAAGCTGCAATTGACCGAATGTGCTAAATAAACTGACTTTCTGCTTCACAACCACTATTGTACGTTCAAAGAGTTAGATCCATTTACACGCCGGCTGGCGGTAATATTTTTTGGGTGATTAGTGCATTCCAGTGACAGAAACGTACAGTTTCCAGCCAACGGCAAGCTGCAATTGACCGATTGTGTACAATAAACTGACTTTCTGCTTCACAACCACTATTGTACATTCAAAGAGTTAGATCCATTTACACGCCGGGTGGCGGTAATATTTTTTGGGTGATTAGTGCATTCCAGTGACATAAACGTACAGTTTCCAGCCAACGGCAAGCTGCAATAGACGGATTGTGCTAAATAAACTGACTTTCTGCTTCACAACCACTATTGTACGTTCAAAGAGTTAGATCCATTTACACGCCGGGTGGCGGTAATATTTTTTGGGTGATTAGTGCATTCCAGTGACAGAAACGTACAGTTTCCAGCCAACGGCAAGCTGCAATTGACCGATTGTGCTAAATAAACTGACTTTCTGCTTCACAACCACTATTGTACGTTCAAAGAGTTAAATCCGGTTTTATTTTTGGGGTGCTTATTGAATTAAAGAGTATGTCAGACAACACGCAGAGGAGTGGCAGAGGAGGCAATGTTTCAGGAGAGAGCAGACGTGGCAGCAGAGGAAGGGGTCGAGGCAGCACTAGTCGCTGCCAGAGGTCAGTGCTCCCGGTGTCATCCAGCGGTCGTGTCTCCACCGACAACCCTGCCGTCATCGATTGGTTGACTCGGTCGTCTTCCTCTTCCCAGGTCACCTCTGACACCTACAGCCAACGGTCGGTGGGTACGTCAGACACAACCATTAGTTGGCATGGCCCGGGAGCAAGCCCACTGAAATCACGTGTCCTCGACCTGCCCCTGTCCTTTGGTGTTCCCTCACCAAGCGAAGTATCGCATGCTGTGGGCTCAGCCCCACTGTACAGTGAGGAAGAGCTAACAGAGGGCGGTCAGGAACGGGGGGAGACATCCGCCTCTTCAGCAGCCAGGCGAAGAAGTACTGGCGAGGAGAGTGGCTCGGTAGCTAGTCTAGATACAGGTCTGTCTCCTGACCCACACGCAGCCGAGGGGGCTAGTAGTGACGCGGAGACCCTAATTGATGATGATGAGGCACTTGGCAGCCTCGTCGTCATCAGGCTATTGCTTCCGCATCATCAGGAGAAGAGGGTGCCAGCTTGCCAGCGAGCAAAACAGTCGGTGGGTTGCCCAGGAGGCAGCAGGGTCGCAGCAGTGTCAGTGGAGCCAAACGGCCACGGAGTAGAGCACCAGCTCCACTGCAGCCTACCACCACGGCCAGTAGTGGTGCCGGTGTGCACGGAGGAAGTAGCAGTCAGCCAGTGAGGAGTAGCGGGGGCAAAGTTTCCTACTCGGCGGTGTGGCAATTTTTCGTCAAGCCGCCCGAGGAAGTAAACGTAGCCGTATGTTGACTATGTGGCCAGAAAGTCAAGCGTGGCCAGGGGGCCAATGTTGGGACTACAGCGTTGCGTCAGCATATGCAGCGTCGCCATTCGGTGGCCTGGGAAAAACGTGATAAAGATACGGCGGTTCTGCCTGCCCCAGCCCCCGCTCCATCACCCGCTCCGTTACTTGCTCCGTCACCCGACGTCAATCGCCCTCTATCAGCCAGTCAAGGCTCCAACACCTCTGCTGAGGGGAGTTGTCGCTCGTTGGCATCTTCCGCTCGTTCAGATGCTCCTTCTCCTGCTACTCCTCTTCACAGATTCCGTCAGCAGTCTTTCTTGGAATCCGTTTCCAAGAGACAACAGTTTGCGAGCACGCACCCGACGGTGCAGAAGCTGAACGTCCTCCTGTCCAAGTTGCTGGTGCTGCAGTCCCTCCCTTTCCAAGTGGTGGACTCAGCACCTTTCCGAGAAATGATGGCTTGTGCCGAGCCGCGGTGGAGAGTGCCAAGCCGGCATTTCTTCGCCAAAAAGGCAGTGCCAGCCCTGCATTCACATGTAGAAGAGATGGTGGGCCAGTCTTTGAGCATGTCAGTCTCTGCCAAAGTGCACGGCAGTGCCGACGTGTGGAGCTGTAACTACGGTCAGGGACAGTACATGTCATTTACGGCCCACTGGGTGAACGTGGTGCCGGCACAGCCGCACCAGCAACTTGGACAGGTCACGCCGCTTTTGCCTCCACGTTTGCACATCCTTGGTCCAGCAAAGATGTCCGCCTCTACCACCTCTTCTTCCGCCGTGTCCTCAGCCGCCACCCCCGTGCCAAGTCCCATTACCCGACCGGCATATCACATGTGCAGGGCGCAACGGTGTCACGCTGTGCTGCACCTGGTATGCCTTGGCGAATGTAGTCACACAGGGGAGGAACTTCTGAGTGTAATGAACAGAGAAATTGACAGATGGCTGTCTCCGCGCAAACTGAAAATCGGAACCATGTTGACCGACAACGGAAAGAACATGGTGTCTGCTCTGCGTCAAGGAAGGTTGTGCCATGCGCCATGCATGGCTCACGTGTTCAATCTGGTTGTCAAGCGGTTCCTAAAATCCACCATCCCACTGCAAGACATCCTTAAAATGTCACGTAAACTTTGCATGCATTTCAGCCATTCCTACACCGCAAAGCACACCCTCCTTGAGCTGCAGCGGCAGAACGGAATTCCACAGCATCGCCTGATCTGCGACGTTGCAACAAGGTGGAATTCAACCCTACATATGTTAGACCGCCTTTACGAACAGCGAAAGGCCATCACCGATTTCCTGATGTTACAAGCGGATAAAGGTACTCCCCTGTGTAACTTAGATGTCAGCCATTGGCAGCTCATGCGTGACACCTGCCGCTTGC
This sequence comes from Staurois parvus, assembly GCF_062004578.1. Taxonomy (NCBI): domain Eukaryota; kingdom Metazoa; phylum Chordata; class Amphibia; order Anura; family Ranidae; genus Staurois; species Staurois parvus. Next base: position 11,751 of record NW_028320953.1, on the reverse strand, counting down.
TCAGGCCCTTTGAGGAGGCCACGCTATTCGTGAGTCGGCAGGACTATGGGATGAACGACGTCATTCCTCTGTTGCACGTCCTGGAACAAATGCTGTTAACAATGGCTGGTCAGGGTGCGGTAGACGTGGCACACAGATCTCAACGCCACATGACCCCTGTGGGGGCAGGACAGGAAGAAGAGGAGGAGGTAGAGGAGGACATTGGTGCTCAGGAATTATTGAGTGAAATGGGTGGTTTTTCCACTCAGCGGACAGGAGTGAAGGAGCAGGAGCATCTGGTAGAGGAGGAGGAGGAGACAGAGGACCCAGACGCACCGTGGCAGTATGCTGTGGAGATGGAGGCAGGGAGTCCCTCGCATTCCTTGGCACAAATGGCCCATAGCATGCTCGGTTGCTTGCGTAGCGACAGCCGAATAATAACCATCAGACAGAGGGATGACTTTTGGCTGTCCACCTTGTTGGACCCTCGCTACCGTTCAAAAATGGTGGCCTTTTTCACACTTGCTGAGAGGGAGGCCAAAATAAAGTACTATAAAAACCACCTATGTAGTCATGCAGTATATAGCCCTATCGGCCACTTTCTGGCATCCAGTTGCTGTAGCCCCCATCACCACACTGTGCCACGGGCCCCTGTACCGCCTTCTCATACTGCTGCCAGATCCATCCTCTGCCATGTGCGTCTTTGTCGTCTGCTCACGCTGCTGGGTTCCAGTTTTAAACCTAGGCCTGTGTATGGCTTCCGAATACTGCTGCCTCCACCGCCACCCTGCGCCATGTGCCTCTGTCGTCTGCTCACGCTGCTGACGGCTTCCGCTTTTTAACCTAGGCCTGTGTATGGCTTCCGAATACTGCTGCCTCCACCGCCACCCTGCGCCATGTGCCTCTGTCGTCTGCTCATGCTGCTGACGGCTTCCGCTTTTTAACCTAGGCCTGTGTATGGCTTCCGAATACTGCTGCCTCCACCGCCACCCTGCGCCATGTGCCACTTTCAGGTCTCCTTACACTGTTGGTGGGTTCCATTTTGTGATAGGGTGCTGTATGGCCTTCCATTGCTGCTGCCTCCACCGCCACCCTGCGCCATGTGCCTCTGTCGTCTGCTCACGCTGCTGACGGCTTCCGCTTTTTAACCGAGGCCTGTGTTTGGCTTCCGAATACTGCTGCATCCACCGCCACCCTGCGCCATGTGTCTCTGTCGTCTGCTCACGCTGCTGACGGCTTCCGCTTTTTAACCGAGGCCTGTGTTTGGCTTCCGAATACTGCTGCATCCACCGCCACCCTGCGCCATGTGTCTCTGTCGTCTGCTCACGCTGCTGACGGCTTCCGCTTTTTAACCTAGGCCTGTGTATGGCTTCCGAATACTGCTCCCTCCACCGCCACCCTGCGCCATGTGCTACTTTCAGGTCTCCTTACACTGTTGGTGGGTTCCATTTTGTGATAGGGTGCTGTATGGCCTTCCATTGCTGCTGCCTCCACCGCCAACCTGCGCCATGTGCCTCTGTCATCTGCTCACGCTGCTGACGGCTTCCGCTTTTTAACCGAGGCCTGTGTTTGGCTTCCGAATACTGCTGCATCCACCGCCACCCTGCGCCATGTGTCTCTGTCGTCTGCTCACGCTGCTGACGGCTTCCGCTTTTTAACCTAGGCCTGTGTATGGCTTCCGAATACTGCTCCCTCCACCGCCACCCTGCGCCATGTGCCACTTTCAGGTCTCCTTACACTGTTGGTGGGTTCCATTTTGTGATAGGGTGCTGTATGGCCTTCCATTGCTGCTGCCTCCACCGCCACCCTGCGCCATGTGCCTCTGTCGTCTGCTCACGCTGCTGACGGCTTCCGCTTTTTAACCGAGGCCTGTGTTTGGCTTCCGAATACTGCTGCATCCACCGCCACCCTGCGCCATGTGTCTCTGTCGTCTGCTCACGCTGCTGATGGCTTCCGCTTTTTAACCTAGGCCTGTGTATGGCTTCCGAATACTGCTGCCTCCACCGCCACCCTGCACCATGTGCCACTTTCAGGTCTCCTTACACTGTTGGTGGGTTCCATTTTGTGATAGGGTGCTGTATGGCCTTCCATTGCTGCTGCCTCCACCGCCACCCTGCGCCATGTGCCTCTGTCGTCTGCTCACGCTGCTGACGGCTTCCGCTTTTTAACCGAGGCCTGTGTTTGGCTTCCGAATACTGCTGCCTCCACCGCCACCCTGCGCCATGTGTCTCTGTCGTCTGCTCACGCTGCTGACGGCTTCCGCTTTTTAACCTAGGCCTGTGTATGGCTTCCGAATACTGTTGCCTCCACCACCACCTTGCGCCATGTGCCTCTGTCGTCTGCTCACGCTGCTGACGGCTTCCGCTTTTTAAACTAGTCCTGTGTATGTCTTCCGAATACTGCTGCCTCCACCGCCACCCTGCGCCATGTGCCACTTTCAGGTCTCCTTACACTGTTGGTGGGTTCCATTTTGTGATAGGGTGCTGTATGGCCTTCCATTGCTGCTGCCTCCACCGCCACCCTGCGCCATGTGCCTCTGTCGTCTGCTCACGCTGCTGACGGCTTCCGCTTTTTAACCGAGGCCTGTGTTTGGCTTCCGAATACTGCTGCATCCACCGCCACCCTGCGCCATGTGTCTCTGTCGTCTGCTCACGCTGCTGACGGCTTCCGCTTTTTAACCTAGGCCTGTGTATGGCCTTCAATTGAAGCTGCTTCTGCTCCGCCACTCTGCCATTGGACTCTTGATAGTCGTCTCCCCACGCTGCTGCTGGGGGGACTTTTTAACATAGGCCTCTGTATGGCCTTCAATTTTAGCTGCTTACGCTCCGCCACTCTGCCATGGGCTCCTGTACCGACTCCTCATGCTGCTGCCAGGCCCGTAATCTGCCATGGGCCCCCGTACCGACTCCTCATGCTGCTGCCAGGCCCGTAATCTGTCATGGGCCCCTGTACCGCCTCCTCATGCTGCTGCCAGGTCCAGAGTGTGTCATGGGTCCCTGTACGGCTTCCCATTGCTGCTGTCTCCATCGCCACACTCTGCCATGTGCCACTTTCAGGTCTCCTCACACTGCTGGTGGGTTCCATTTTGTCATAGGGTGCTGTATGGCCTCCCATTGCTGCTGCCTCCACCGCCACACTGTGGCTCCACACTCTGGTTTTGGCCCCGTGACTGCCCAAATGAGTGAAGTGTGCGGTGATTCTAAGATCGACGGCACTCATCTGCATGTCATACTGACTGACAGTATTATTTCTCTTCCCCAGCAGACTACAAGGGCATTTAAATTAAAGGTACAGTGTTCTGCACTAATATAAAGGCTCTCTGAAGCCTAGAAACACCCTTTTTATAAGTTAAATTTGCAGCGAATATATTCGGCACGAAGCGAATTTAATCGGCGAATTCGGCGAATCAGCCGAACCGAATTTTTGAATAATTCGCTCATCTCTAGTGTACATCTTACTGAAAATCTGATAATCCGTCTGGATGTTGACACAAAGCTAAGTGAATCAGTTAAATCTTGCATTTTTTATGCGAGGGCAGAAAATAAAAGTGCTTTGCTTCCACATTCTACTTTATGTGATACAGGTTAAGCTGTTCCAAATCCAGCTCATGATCGGTAAAGCATCTTCATTGTGAAGCTTTCAGATTTGTTGTCATATTTGTGTCCACCAAACACCGTGCTGAAAGGGATGCTAGATATGGTAGCTCACGATGAAACACCTTATGTGTATGATCTCCACCTCTTTCTAGGAAGACCTTTGTTTCTTCCCACACTTTGGAATCAAGAAGCGCATGGTGATTTTGGACAAGTCCCACAAAGATTGATAGATGAAGATGCTTTACCGATCATGAGCTGGATTTGGAACAGCTTAACCTGCATCACATAAAGTAGAATGTTTAAACACAATATAGCAAATTCAGACAAGTACAAAGCTCCAGAGTCTATGAAACGTTTGAAAAAGACCAATGCCACTCAGTTGGGAGTACAATCCCTTGTTCTGGTCTCGCTATGCTGGAGAAGAAATTCCATCTGAGCAGAGCACAAAAACAGCAGATTCTAAAACACAGAAAATCAGCACAGCCGAAGCGGTTTTTCTTACAAAGCGGTGGCAAGAAAATGCTGAAAAATAAAATAAAGCAGATAGTGTAGGAAATGAGGTAAACTGCCTTAGGCAGAGGAGAGATTAATGGATTTAAGAAAGGAAGATAAATGATCTTGACACTTTCAAGCTTGACACTTGCAGTGCTGTTTAAAGAATATGACATGGCTCATTTGGAATTGACTTACTTGCTGTGCCAATGATTTCAGATTGGATTTATTATGATTGAACCAGTCAGCAACGAACACTGGTGTTAAAATATTTGAATTGATCTACTGAAAGCTTTCGGTTGGAAAAATCACTGGTTTGCAGACTGCTTTTATTTTGGGTGGGTACAAGACCGAAGATCACTGCACTAAAAATCACTACATTTCATAATTTCCCTGACTTTCTTCTTCCCTCTCCCTCATTCTTTCCTTCTTTTCCTCCCATCCTGATTTCCTCTTCCCTTCTCTTCCTCTCCTCCCTTCCTGATTTCCTTCCCTCTCTTCATTTCTTTTCTTCATATATTTTCTTCTTTCCTTCCTTCTTTCCTATCCGAACCTTCCTACCCTTCTTTTCTTCCTTTCCTTCACTTCCATCTCTACCCTCCTTCATCCCCCCCCTCTCAAACTCCATTTTATTTTATTCGTCATTCATCCCATCATTCCCTTCCATCCTTCTTCCCTCCCTGATTCTTTCATCCTTTCCTTGCTTTCTTTCCGGCTTCCCTCCCTCCATTCCTTACTTACGTCTTTTCCTATTTTCTTACTTCCCTATTTTGTTTCGTTATCTTCCTTCCTTCCTTTCTTTCCTTTCCCTTCGTTCGTTCCCTCTCTTCCTTAACTCCCCTCCAATCACTTCCAATACTTCCTTCCTTCCTTCCTTCCTTAATTCCTTCTTTCTTTCCTTCCTTCTTTCCTTCTTTTCTTCTTCCCATCTCTCCTTCCTTCCATTCCTTTCATTTTATTCCCTCCTTCCATCTTTCATACCTCCCTTCCCTCCCCTCCACTTCTTCATACCTTCCATGCCTTTCTTTTCCTTCTTTCATATTCCTCCTTCACTCCCCTTCCTTCTTACCTTCTCTCCTTTTTTCCTTCCTTTTTTCCTTCGATCCTTCCTTCCTTCCTTCCCTTTCTTCATTCTATCCTATCTTATCCTATCTTTTTATCTTTTCTTTTTTTACCATCTTTTTGCTTCCTTCATTCCCTTTTCTTCCTTTCATTTTTTCCTTCCTGCCTTTCTTTTCTTCCTTTCCTTCACTTCCATCCCTACAATCTTTCCTCTCTTCTTTCCTTCCTTCCCCCTCTCCATCACCATTTCCTTCTATTCTATCTTCATCCCTACCTTCCTTTCCATCTTTACCCTTCTATCCTTTTTTTCCCTCCCTCATTCCTTACTTCCTTTCCTCCACTCCTTTCCTTCCTTCCTTCCTTCCTTCCCTCTGTCCCTCCCCTTCCATTCTCTTCCCTACCCTTTCTTTCCTGTGCCTTCCTTCCTTCTTTCCTTCCTGCATTCCCTGCCTTCCTTCTTTCCTTCCTTCCTTCCTTCCTTCCTTCCTTCCTTCCTTCCTTCCTTCCTTCCTTCTATACCTTCTTTTCTTTTTCTTTCCTTTCCTTTTTTTCCTTTCAATTCCTTCCCTTTATTTTCCTTCTTCCTTTTCTCCTACTTTCTCTTTACTTCCTTTAATACCCATTCTGTCTTCCCTTCTTCCTTTCCCTCTGCTTCCCTCCCTTACTTTCTTTCCTTCCTTCCCTTTCTTATCTTCCTTCCTTTCATCCTGCTCTCCAACCCTTCTTTGCTTTGTGCCTTCATCCCTTCTCTCCTTTCCTTTCCTTTCCTTTCCTTTCCTTTTATTATTCTATTGTCCTTTAATTTCTTCTTTCCATTCCTTTCTTTTCCTTCCTTCCTTCCTTCCTTCTTTCTTTCCTTCCTTCCTTACTTCCTTCCTTCTTTCCCTCTCTTCCTTGCTTCCTTTCCTTCCTCTTTCCTCTCTCCTTCATTTTTTTCCTTCCTTCCTTTCTTCTTTCTTTCATTCCTTCCTTCATTTATTCCATCCATCCCCTTCTCTTTCTTCTTCATTACTTATTTTCTTCCTTTCTCCTTTCCTCTCTCCATTCCCTCCCCTCCTCTCTTTCATTCATTCCATACTTCCTTTCCTTCTACATTCCTTCCTTCTTTCCCTTCCCTCCCCTCTCCTTCCTTCCTTCTTAACTTCTCTCCGTCTTTCTCCTTCTTCATTCTTTCCTTTTCTCTCTCCTCTCTTTCCTATCTTTCCTTCCTATCTTCTCTTTCTTCCCTCCCTCCCTCCCTCCCCTTCTTTCCTTCTCTTCATTTCTTTCATTCTTTCCATCCTGACCTTTCCTCCCCTTACTTCACACGTTCTTTTCTTCCTTTCCTTTCCTTCCCTTCCTTTCCTTCTTCCCTTCCCTTCTTATCTCCCTTCCTTTCTTCTTCCCCACCTCATTTCTTCCTTCATTTCCTTCCATCCTTTCCTTCCTTCCCACTTCTCTCCCATCCTTTCCCTCCCTCCCTTCCTTCCCTTCTTCTTTCCTTTCATCGTTCCCTCCATCCCTCCCTTCCTTTATTTCTTCAGTTCCTACTATTCCTTCCTCCCTCCTTCCCTCTTTTCACTTTCCTTTCCTTTTTCTTGCTGCCTTCTTTCTTCCTTCCCTTTCCTTACTCTCCTTCTTTTTTTTTTTTACTTGGTTCCTAGCCTCCCTCCTCATTCTTCCTTCATTCTTTCCTTTCTCCCTTTCTTCCTTCTTTCCCTTTCTCAATTCCTCCCCTTTCTATCCTCTTATCCTATCAAATAATTCCTTCTTTTCTTTCTTCCCTCCCTCCCCTTCCATCCTTCCTTCTTCCTTCTCCTTCTTCCTTCTTTCCTTTCCTATTTTCCTCCCTTTCCTATCCTATCCATCCTTCCCTTTCTTTCTTTCTTTCTTTCTTTCTTTTTTCCCTCCCTCCCATTCCTTGCTTCCCTTCCTTTCATTCGTTCCATCCTTACCTTCCCTTTCCTTCCTTCCCTCCTTCTTTTCTTCCTTTTTTTTTCTTCCCTTCCCTCCCAATCCTCCCTCCTTTCCTTCCTTCACCCCCCTCCCCTTCTTCATTTCCTTCCATTCTTCCTTCATTCCTTCCCTTCTTATCTCCATTACTTCCTTTCCTTCTTTCTTTGCTTTCCTTCCCACTTCCCTCCTTTCCCTTCTTTCCCTCCGTTCCTTCCTTCCTTACTTCCTTCTTTCCCTCTTTCCTTACTCCCCTATCTTCATTTCTTTCCTTCATATCTTTTCTTCCTCCCTTCCTTCCTTCCCTCTTTTCACTTTCCTTTCCTTTCTTTTCTTTTTTTTTTCCTTTTTCTTCCTGCCTTCTTTTTCTCTTTTCTTCTTTTACTTTTTTTCCTATCCTCCCTCCCCATTCTTCCTTCATTATTTCTTTCCTTCCTTATTTCTTTCCTTCATAACTTCCTCCCTTTCTTCCATTTCTTCCTTCTTTCCTTTTTTTAATTCCTCCATTTCCTATCCTAATTTTCCTACCCTTCCTTACCTAACACCCCTTACTTCCTTACCTTCTTTTTTTCCTTTCCTTCCCCTTCCATCCCTACCCTCTTTCCTGCCCCCCTCCTCATCTCCATTTCCTTTCATTCGTCATTCATCCCTTCCTTCCCTTCTATCTTTTCCTTTCCATTCTTCTTCCATCCCTCATTCCTTCCTTCCGTTCCTTTTCTCCTTCCCTGCTTTCCTTCCTTCCCTCCCCTCCTTTCCCTCCCTCATTTCCTCCCTTCCTTCTATCTTTTCCTCTTTCCTTCCTTTTCTTCCGTCCTTCCTTTCTTCCCTTCCTTCCTTTCCCTCCCTCCCTACTCCCTTCTCTTCATTCCCTTTCATTCCTTTCCCTTCCTTCATTCTTTCCTTCCTGCTTTCCATGCATTCCTTCTTTCTTTTCTTCCTTCCTTCCTACCTTCCTTCTATCCCTCCCTACCTTTTCATTTCCTTCTTCCCTCCCTCCCTCTTTCCCTCCTTCCCTCCCTCTTCCCTTTCTTCCTCCTACCTTCCCTTTGCTTCCACTTATCCCCTTCCTACCCTTTTTTCTCTTCCTTCCTTCCCTCCTGCCCTCCATCCCCTTCCTTCCTTTTTGCCTTCATCTCTCCCCTCCTCTCCTATGCTTTCCTTTCCATTCCTTTCCTTTTCCTTCCTTCTTTCCCTCCCTGCTTCCTTCCATACATTTCTATCCACCTTCCCTATTTCCTTCCTCCCACTTTTCTTCCTCTTCTTCCTCTCATCATTCCCTTCCTTCCTTCCTTCCTTCCTTCCTTCCTTCCTTCCTTCCTTCCTTCCTTCCTTCCTCCTTTCCTCCCTCAATTCACTTCCCTCTGCTCCTTTCCTTCCTTCGGGGGTTCTTTCCTATCCTCCCTTCCTCCCTTCCTCCTTTTCCTTTTCTATCCTTCTTTCCCTCCCTTTGCTTCCTTTCATTCCTTCCATCCTGAACTTCTCTCCCTATCCTTCCCTCCTTTTTTTCTTCCTTACTTCCTCTTTCCTTCCCTTCCTCCCCTCCCTTCCTGATATCCTCCCCTCTCTTCATTTCTTACCTTCATATCTTTTCTTCCTTCCTTCCTATCTTCACTTTCAATTTCCTTTCCTTTCTTTTCTTTTCCTTTTTCTTCCTGCCTTCTTCCTTCCTTATATTTCCTCCCCTCTCTTTTCTTCCTTTACTTTGTTTCTATCCTCCCTCCCCACTCTTCCTTCACTCTTACCTTCCTTCCTTATTTATTTCCTCCCTTTCTTCCCTTCCTTCCTTCCTTCCTTTCTTCCTTCTTTCCTTTTCTTAATTCCTCCCTATCCTAGCCTATCCTTTCTACCTTTCTTTTCTTCCTTTCCTTCACTTGTTTCCCTACCCTCCTTTCCCCCCCCCATCTTCATTTCCTCTCATTCGTCATTCATCCCTTCCTTCCTTCCCTTCCATCCTTCCTCCCTCCCTCATTCCTTCCTTCCTTTCCATTCCTCTTTTCCTGCTTTCCTTCCGGCTTCCCTCCCCTCCTTTCCTTCCCTCCCTTCCTTCATTCTCTTCCTTCCTTTCTTCCTTTCCCTCCCTCCCTCCCTCCCTCCCCCCTTCTCTATTCTCTTCTCTACCATTTCTTTCCTTTCCCTTCCTTACTTCTTCCCTTCCTTCTTTTCTTCCTTCCTTATATCCCTCCCTCTTTCCCTCCCTCTCTTCCCTTTCTTCCTTCTTCCACTTCTCCTACCTTCCTTGTTTTTCCATTTCTCCCCTTCTTTCCTTTCTTCCCTTACCTCTCCTTCCCATCCTTTCTTTTTTCCCAGGAAGGAAGGAAGGAAGGAAGCAATAAAATAGGGAAAAATGGGAGGTGGAGGGAATAAAGGAGGGAAGGGAAAGAGGAAAAATAGGGAAGTAGGGAATGCATGAAGGAGAGGAGAGTAGGGAATGTAAGGAGGAAAAGAGGAAGGAAGGGGAAGGAAGAAATGCAGAAAGGAAAGAAGGGGAGAAATTGAAGCAAAGGGAAGGAAGGAGAAGAGGCAGAATGAAAGGAAGGGAGGGGAACAAGGGATGGAAGGAAAGGGAAAAGGGAGGGAGGGATATAAGGAAAGCAAGGAGGGAAGGAAGGAAAGAAGGAAGGCAGAGAAACCAAGAAGGAAAGAAGGAAGGAAAGGAACGGAAAGAAAGGGTAGGGAAGAGAAGGGAAGAGGAGGGATGGAGGCGAGGGAAGTAGGGAAGGAAGGAAAGAAAGGAGGGGAGGAAAGTAAAGGAAGGAATGAGGGAGGGAACAAGGATGGAAGGGTAAGGTTGGAAGGGAAGGAAGGGATGAGGAAACAATAAAAGGAAATGGAGGGGGGAAGGAAGGAAAGAAGAGAGGAAGGATTGCAGGGATGGAAATGAAAGAAAGGAAGAAAAAAAGGTAAGGAAGGATGGAATGAAAGGAAGGGAAGGGAATGACAGAAGGGGAGGGAGGGAATAAAGAAAAAATAGGATAGGAAAGGGAGGAAGGGAGAAAAGAAAAGAAGGAAGAAAGGGAAGGAAGGAGAGAAGGTAAGAAGAGGAAAGTGAAGGAGGGAAGGGAAAGAAGGAAAAGAAAGGTATGGAGGGAATGAAGGAGAGGAGGGGAGGGAAGTAAGGAAGGAGGGAGGAAAGAAGGAAGGGATAAAAAAAAAGGGGAGGGAGAAAAGGAAGAAAGGAGAGGAAGGAAAGTAAGAAGGAAGGAAGGAGAGAGGGTGGAAGGAAGGAGGATAGAAATGTATGGAGGAAAGGAAGAAATGAGGGGAAGTTTAGGAAAGGGAATGAAAAGGAAGGAAGGAAAGAAGAAAGAAAGAAGGAAAGGAAACAAAAAAAGTGGAGGAGGGAAATAAGGAAGAAATGGAGAGGAAAAAGGGGAAAGAAAAAAAAAAAAAGTTAGAAAGGATAGGAAATGAAGGAAGGATAGAAAGGAAAAAAGAAAGGAAAGAAAGGTCGGAGGAAGACAGGATAGAAAGGGTAAGGAAGAAAAATAGGGAAGGAAGAAAACACAGGAAAGGAAGATAAGAAGTGTGGAAGGAAGAATAGAAAAAAAAGGATGGAAGGGAAGGAATAGAAGGAAAGAAAGAGAAGGAAGGAAGGAAGGAAGGAAGGAAGGAAGGGAAAGGAAAGTAAGGGTGGGGAGGAGAAGGGAAGGGGAGGGGAAGGATGGAGGGAAGGGAAGGAAAAAAAGAAGGAAGTAAGAAGGGAAGGGAGGGAGGGAAGGAAGGACGAGAAGAAACGAAGGAAGGGAAAAGAGGGGAGGGAAGCAGGCAAGAATGTAGGGAAGGAAGGAAGGAAGGAAGGAAGGAAGGAAGGAAGAAGGAAGGAAGGAATGAGGGATTGAACAAGGATGAAAGGGTAAGTATGGAAGGGAAGGTAGGGATGAAGAAAGAATAGAAAAGAAATGGTTATGGGGAGGGGAGAAGGAAGGAAAGAAGAGAGGAAGGTTTGCAGGGATGGAAGTGAAAGAAAGGGGAAAAAAAAGGCCAGGAAGGACAGAATGAAAGGAAGGGACTGAAGGAAGGGGAGGGAGGGAAGAAAGTAAAGATAGGATAGGAAAGGAAGGAAGGGAGAAAAGGAAAGAAGGAGGAAAGGGAAGAAAGTAGAGAAGGTAAGAAGGAAGTAGAAGGGAAAGAAGGAAAAGAAAGGCATGGAAGTAGTGAAGGAGAAGGCGGGGAGGGAAGTAAGAAAGGAGGGAGGAAAGAAGGAGGAAAGGATGGAAGGGAAGGAAGGAGGGATGAGATGCAGGAAGAAGAGGAGGGAGGAAAGGATAAAGGACAGGAAGGAAGGATGGAAGGAAGGAGGGAGGGAGGGAGGAAAGAAGGAGCATAGAAATGTAGTGAGGGTAGGAGGAAATGAGGGGAAGTGTAGGAAAGGGAATAGGAAAGATGGATGGAAGAAGGAAAGGAAAAAAAAAGTGAAGGGAGGGAAATGAGGAAGAAATGGAGGGGGAAAAGGGGGAAAAAAGGAAATAAAACAAAGGAAAAAAGGATAGGAAATGAAGGAAGGAAGGAAGGAAAGGAAAAAAGAAAGGAAAGAAAGGTAGGAGGGAGACAGGATAAAAAAGGTAAGGAAGAAAATGGAAGATAGGGAGTGAGGAAGGAAGGAAGGATAGAAAATAAGGATGGAAGGGAAGGAATGGAAAGAAAGAAAGAAGGGAAGGAAGGAAGGGAAGAAGGGAAGAAGGGAAGAAAG
>NW_028320952.1:42500-57500 GCF_062004578.1 Staurois parvus | reverse complement strand
ATTATTAATCCCCTTATTAATGCCCTTAATCACATGCCCTCAGAGTCCTGCTCTGTATTGTTCCAATTGTCCCCTGTGTCACTGGCCTAATGGCCTAATTAAATTACTCTGGACCCCTCCTCCCTTCCCCCTTCGTGCACAAATTCCTGAACTCTCTGGACAGGACCCATTGCCATGGTAACCCGACAGGAAGTATCCGGTTACCAGCTCAATACTTAAGAGAGAGCAAGGAAACCCCCGTGGGTGTTCCCCTGGCTGCGTGAGGGAAGGCTGTGCTCCTCTCACCCCCGTCCTCCTCCTCATCTCCTGGACTGTATGTGCTGCCTGTAATCGCTTCACTGTGGAGGAATCTTCTGCTGTCCCCGTGAATCTGCCTGGATCTATCCCCTGCCTGGACTGAACCCCTTGCTCTCCGTGAGTACCTGCTTCCCCACTGTTACCTGAACTCTTACGGTGGTGACTCCCCACAGCCCTCTCCTGTGTCGGACTACCCCTGTTACAGGGACACCCCTTGGCTCTCCTAGTGTACTATAAGTGGGTGGGGACCCTCGTTACCATTTAGTGGCACCCCCGTATTGAAGGACTGCCGTCTGTTTGTTTCAATAAAGCTTTGTCATCCTCTCTGTGTGTTCTGTCCTGCCTTTCCTCCGTCACAGTTTATATAATCATTATTACACATGGCCGTCTGATGCACGGCCCTTAATCTGAAGTTACGCTGTGTGTAGTATGTCGTTTTTGATGAAGCAGAAACACTTTTGCTGAGCAGCTGCCGGAGATCCTAGCCCACATTCCAGAAAATAGCTTAACCTTGGTTTTCTCAGCCACTCTTTCCAAGATGCTGCTAGAATTTGAACGTGTAGATCTTACTGAACATGTGCGAATCCGTCTGGATGTTTATACAAAGCTAAATGAATCAGTTAAAACTTGCATTTTTTCATGTGAGGGCAAAAAGTAAAACTGTTGCGCGGCATTGTGAAGCATATTTGTGTCCACCAAACACCGTGCTGAAAGGGATGCTAGATATATGTTAGCTCAAGCTGAATCACCTTAGGTGTATGATCTCCACCTCTTTCTAGGAAGACCCTTGTGTCTTCCCACACTTTAGAATTAATAATCGCATGGTGATTCCCACAAAGTCCCACAAAGATTGATAGTTGAAGATGATGTATCGATCAAGGATCATGAGCGGGCTTTAGAACAGCAGAACCTGCATCGCAATTAAATTTGCGAGTACATCCCTCGTTCTAGTCTCGCCATGCTGGAGAAGAAATCCCACTCTCAGCAGGGTACGAAGAAAAACAGCAGATACTCAAACACAGAAAATCACAGCCGAAGCGTTTTTTCTTATTCAAAGCGGGAAAGAAAATGCTGAAAAATAAAATGAAGCAGATAGTGCAGGAAATGAGGTAAACTGCCTTTGGCAGAGGAGAGTGTAATGGATTTAGGAAAAAGAAAGATGAATGATCTTGACACTTCCAGTGCTGTTTAAAGATCATGACATGGCTTATTTGGAATTGACTTACTTGCTTTGCCAATGATTGCAGATTGGATTTATTATGATTGAACCAGTGAGCAACGAACACTGGTGTTCTGGGAGCAGGCGTTAAAATATTTGAATTAATATTACTTTCGGTTGGAAAATTTGCAAACTGCACTTGTTTTGGGTGGGGACAAGATAGAAGATCAGTTACCTGCATTACCTTAAAATTCTGATGCACGACAGGAATCTGAAGTTACGCAGTGTGGAGTATGTCGTTTATGATGAAGCAGACAAACGTTTGCTGAGCAGCTGCATGAGATCCTAGCCCGCATTCCGGAAAATAGCCTACCCTTGGTTTCCTCAACCACCTCTTCGAAGATACTGCTAGAATGTGAACGTGCACGTCCTACTGAACCTGTGCTAATCCGTCTAGATGTTGATAAAAATCTAAGTGAATCAGTTAAATCTGGCATTTTTTCATGCGAGGGAAGAAAATAAAACTGCTTTGCTTCTACATCTATTGCGCGGCATTGTGAAGGCTTCTGATTTGTTGTCATTTTTGTGTTCACAAAACACCTTGGTGAATGGGATGCTAGATATGGTAAGCTCATGTTGAAACACCTTAGGTGTATGATCTCCACCTCTTTCTAGGAAGACCCTTGTGTCTTCCCACACTTTGGAATCAAGAAGCGCATGGTGATTTAGGACGAGTCCCACAAAGATTGATAGAGGAAGATGCTGTATCTATCACGGATCGTGAGCGGTCTTTAGAAAAGCAGATCCAGCATCGCAATTACAGTTGCGAATACATCGCATGTTCTGGTCTCGCCATGCTGGAGAAGAAATTCCACTCTGAACAGAGTACGAACGAAAACAGCAGATTCTCAAACACAGAAAATCAAAGAACAGCTGAAGCTTTTTTTTTTTTTTCAAAGCGGGAAAGTAAATGCTGAACAATAAAATAAAGCAGATAGTGCAGAAAATGAGGTAAACTGCCTTGGGCAGAGGAGAGTGTAATGGATTTAAGAAAAGGAAAGATGAAGGATCGTGACACTTTCAAGCTTTACACTTCCAGTGTTGTTTAGCGATCATGACATGGCTCATTTGGAATTGATTTACTTGCTGTGCCAATGATTGCAGATTGGATTCCTTTTTTCCATCCTGCTTTCCTTCCTTTTTTCCTTCCTTCCTTCCTTCCTTTCCTTCGTTCCTTCCTTTCTTCCTTTTTTCCTTTTTTCCTTCCTTCCTTCCTTCCTTCCATCCTTCCATCCTTCCTTCCTTCTTTTCTTCTTTCATTTCTCCCCTCCCTCATTTCTTCCTTCCTTCCTGCCATTCTTCCTTCCTTTCCTCCTTCCTTCCTTCCCTACTTAATTGCCAGCTTCCCTACACTCCCATCCTTTCCCTTTCTTCCTTCCTTCTATCCTTCCTTAATTCCTTCCTTCCTTCCATTCTTCCTTAATTCCTTTCTCACCTCCTTCCTTCCTTCCTTCCTTCCTTCCTTCCTTCCTTCCTTCCTCCCTTCCTTTTTTCCTTCCTTCCTTTCTTTATTCCTTACTTCTTTACATACTTGCCAGCTTCCCTTCACTGCCCTCTATTACTTTATTCCCTTCCTTTCTTCCTTCCTTCCTTTTTTCTTTCCTTCCTTCCTTCCTTCCTTCCTTCCCTCTCTTCCTTTTTCCCATCCTTCTTTCCTTCCTTCCTTCCATCCTTTCTTCCTTCTTTCTTTATTTCCTTCCTTTTTTCTTTCCTTCCTTCCTTCCTTCCTTCTTACCTTCCTCTCTTCCTTCCTTCCTTCCTTCCTTCTTTCCTTCCTTCCTTCTTTCCCTTCCTGTCTTACTTCCTTCCTTCCTTCCCTCCCTTCCATTTTCCCCTCCTTCTTTTTTTCCTTCCTTAATTTCTTTCCTCCCTTCTCCCCTCCCTCATTTCTTCCTTCCTTCCTTTCCTTCCTGCCATTCTTCCTTCCTTTCTTCCTTCCTTCCTTCCCTACTTAATTGCCAGCTTCCCTAAACTCCCATCCTTTCCCTTTATTCCTTCCTTCCTTCCTTCCTTCCTTCCTTCCTTCCTTTCTACCTAATTCATTTCTCACCTCCTTCATTCCTTCCTTCATTCCATCCTTCCTTCCTTCCTTCCATCCTTCCTTCACTACCTACTTGCCAGGTTTCCTTCACTCCCCTTATTTTCCTTCCTTCCTTCCTTCCTTCCTTCCTTCCTTCCTTCCTTCTTTCCTTGCCTTCCTTCCTTCCTTCCTTTTTCCTACCTTCCTTCCTTCCTTTCCTTCTTTCCAACCTTCATTCCTTTTTTCCTTCCTTCCTTCCTTCCTTCCTTCCTTCCTTCCTCCCTTCCTTCCTTCCTTCCATAATTCCGTCCTTCTTTCCTTCCTTCCTTCCTGCCTTCCTTCCTTTTTTCCTTCCTTCCTTTCCTTCTTTCCTTCCTTCCTTCCTTCCTGCCATTCTTCCTTCCTTTCCTCCTTCCTTCCTTCCCTACTTAATTGCCAGCTTCCCTACACTCCCATCCTTTCCCTTTCTTCCTTCCTTCTATCCTTCCTTAATTCCTTCCTTCCTTCCATTCTTCCTTAATTCCTTTCTCACCTCCTTCCTTCCTTCCTTCCTTCCTTCCTTCCTTCCTTCCTTCCTTCCTTCCTTCCTTCTTTCCTTTCTTCCTTCCTTCCCTCCCTTCCTGTCTTACTTCCTTCCATTTTCCCCTCCTTCTTTCCCTCCTTCCTTCATTTCTTCCCTCCTTTTTCCCCTCCCTCATTTCTTCCTTCCTTCCTTTCCTTCCTGCCATTCTTCCTTCCTTTCTCCCCTCCCTCATTCCTTCCTTCCTTCCTGACCACCCTCATTCCTTCCTTCCTTCCTTCACTACCTACTTGTCAGGTTTCCTTCACTCCCCTCCTTTCCCTTCCTTCCTTCCTTCTTTCCGTCCTTCCATCCTTCCTTCCTTCATTTCTCCCCTCCCTCATTTCTTCCTTCCTTCCTTCCTGCCATTCTTCCTTCCTTCCTTTCTTCCATCCTTCCTTCCTTCCCTACTTAATTGCCAGCTTTCCTAAACTCCCATCCTTTCCCTTTCTTCATTCCTTCCTTCCTTCCTTCTTTTCTTCCTTTCTTCCTTAATTAATTTCTCACCTCCTTCATTCCATCCTTCCTTCCTTCCTTTTTTCACTACCTACTTGCCAGGTTTCCTTCACTCCCCTTATTTTCCTTTCTTCCTTCCTTTTTTCCTTCTTTCCTTCCTTCCTTCTTTTCTCGCCTCCCTCATCCCTTCCTTCCTTCCTTCCTTCCTTCCTTCCTTCCTTCCTTTTTTCCTTCCTTCCTTCCTTCCTTTTTTCCTTCCTTCCTTCCTCCCTGCCTTTCTTCCATCCTTCCATCCTTCCTTCCTTCCTTCATTATCTACTTGCCAGGTTTTCATCACACCCCTCCTTTCCCTTAATTCCTTCCTTCCTTCTTTCCGTCCTTCCTTCCTTCCTTCCTTCCTTCCTTCCTTCCTTCCTTCCTTCCATCCTTCCTTCCTTCCTTTCATTATTCCTTACTTTTTTACTTACTTGCCAGCTTCCCTTCACTCTCCTCCTTTCCATTCCTTTATTCCCTTCCTTCCTTTTTTCCTTCCTTCCTTCCTTCTTTTTTTATTCCTTCCTTCCTTTTTTCCTTCCTTCCTTCCTCCCTTCCTTCTTTCCTTCCTTCCTTCCTTTTTTCCTAACTTTCTTCCTTCCCTCCCTCCCTTCCTTCCTTCCTTCCTTCCTTCCTTCCTTCCCTCTCTTCCTTTTTCCCCTCCTTCTTTCCTTCCTTCCTTCCTTACTTGGAAATAATTAAGAAAGGAATAAAGAGAAGGAAGTAGTGAAGAGAGGAAAAAAGGAAAGAGGAGAGGATGTGAAGAAAGGATGGAAGGAGGGAAGGAAGGACGAAAAAAAGAAAGGAAGGAAAGAAAGAAAGATAGAATAGAATAGAAAATTGAGAAAATGAAAGAAGGAAGAAAGGGAAGGAGGGAAAGAAGGTAATAAGGAAGGAAAGAAGGAAAAAAAGGAAAGAATGGAAGGAATGAAGGAGAGGAGGGGAGGGGAGGGAAGGGAGGGATGAACGGAGGAGGGAATCAAGGCCTTTCTTCCTTAAGAAGGAAGAAGGAAGAAAGGAAGAGAGGAAAAGAACAAAAGAGAGAAGGGAGGAAGGAAGGAGGGGAAGAGTTGTAAGGAAGGAGGAAAGGGAGGGCAGGAGGGAAGGGAGAAGGGGAGCAGAATGGAAAGAGGGGAAGAGAAGGAAGGAGGGAAGGGATGAAAGAAAGAAGGAAGGAAGACCCTTGTGTCTTCCCGCACTTTCGAATCAAGAAGGAATGAAGGAAGGAAGGAAGGAAGGAAGGAAGGAAGAAAGGAAGGAAGGAAAAGGTGGGAGGAAGGAAGGAGGATAGATATTTAGGGAGCGAAGGAAGGAAAAGAAGGTAGGGGAAATAAAGGAAAGGGAGGAAGGAAGAGAGTAAATGAAGTAAGGAGAAGGAAAAAGGATGTAACGAAGGAACGAATAAGGGCGGAAGGAAGTCAGGAATTTCTATTTTCTGTGCAAAGACTTTTGCCATTTTTCATTTACACCCTCATTCTCCAAAAACAGCTGCTACACTTGAGCTACTCTTAGCCTTCTGCCGCTCACGAAGTCGACAGTCTAATATGATGGAGCAGATTGGAATGGATTGAACCAGTGAGCAGTTTACTGGTTTGCAGACTGCTCTTATTTTGGGCGAGGACAAGGTGAAAGATCAGGTTCTTGCACTAAATGAAAATGCTTATGTCGCGGTATGGGAGCCTGCCAATTATTAATCCCCTTATTAATGCCCTTAATCACATGCCCTCAGAGTCCTGCTCTGTATTGTTCCAATTGTCCCCTGTGTCACTGGCCTAATGGCCTAATTAAATTACTCTGGACCCCTCCTCCCTTCCCCCTTCGTGCACAAATTCCTGAACTCTCTGGACAGGACCCATTGCCATGGTAACCCGACAGGAAGTATCCGGTTACCAGCTCAATACTTAAGAGAGAGCAAGGAAACCCCCGTGGGTGTTCCCCTGGCTGCGTGAGGGAAGGCTGTGCTCCTCTCACCCCCGTCCTCCTCCTCATCTCCTGGACTGTATGTGCTGCCTGTAATCGCTTCACTGTGGAGGAATCTTCTGCTGTCCCCGTGAATCTGCCTGGATCTATCCCCTGCCTGGACTGAACCCCTTGCTCTCCGTGAGTACCTGCTTCCCCACTGTTACCTGAACTCTTACGGTGGTGACTCCCCACAGCCCTCTCCTGTGTCGGACTACCCCTGTTACAGGGACACCCCTTGGCTCTCCTAGTGTACTATAAGTGGGTGGGGACCCTCGTTACCATTTAGTGGCACCCCCCGTATTGAAGGACTGCCGTCTGTTTGTTTCAATAAAGCTTTGTCATCCTCTCTGTGTGTTCTGTCCTGCCTTTCCTCCGTCACAGTTTATATAATCATTATTACACATGGCCGTCTGATGCACGGCCCTTAATCTGAAGTTACGCTGTGTGTAGTATGTCGTTTTTGATGAAGCAGAAACACTTTTGCTGAGCAGCTGCCGGAGATCCTAGCCCACATTCCAGAAAATAGCTTAACCTTGGTTTTCTCAGCCACTCTTTCCAAGATGCTGCTAGAATTTGAACGTGTAGATCTTACTGAACATGTGCGAATCCGTCTGGATGTTTATACAAAGCTAAATGAATCAGTTAAAACTTGCATTTTTTCATGTGAGGGCAAAAAGTAAAACTGTTGCGCGGCATTGTGAAGCATATTTGTGTCCACCAAACACCGTGCTGAAAGGGATGCTAGATATATGTTAGCTCAAGCTGAATCACCTTAGGTGTATGATCTCCACCTCTTTCTAGGAAGACCCTTGTGTCTTCCCACACTTTAGAATTAATAATCGCATGGTGATTCCCACAAAGTCCCACAAAGATTGATAGTTGAAGATGATGTATCGATCAAGGATCATGAGCGGGCTTTAGAACAGCAGAACCTGCATCGCAATTAAATTTGCGAGTACATCCCTCGTTCTAGTCTCGCCATGCTGGAGAAGAAATCCCACTCTCAGCAGGGTACGAAGAAAAACAGCAGATACTCAAACACAGAAAATCACAGCCGAAGCGTTTTTTCTTATTCAAAGCGGGAAAGAAAATGCTGAAAAATAAAATGAAGCAGATAGTGCAGGAAATGAGGTAAACTGCCTTTGGCAGAGGAGAGTGTAATGGATTTAGGAAAAAGAAAGATGAATGATCTTGACACTTCCAGTGCTGTTTAAAGATCATGACATGGCTTATTTGGAATTGACTTACTTGCTTTGCCAATGATTGCAGATTGGATTTATTATGATTGAACCAGTGAGCAACGAACACTGGTGTTCTGGGAGCAGGCGTTAAAATATTTGAATTAATATTACTTTCGGTTGGAAAATTTGCAAACTGCACTTGTTTTGGGTGGGGACAAGATAGAAGATCAGTTACCTGCATTACCTTAAAATTCTGATGCACGACAGGAATCTGAAGTTACGCAGTGTGGAGTATGTCGTTTATGATGAAGCAGACAAACGTTTGCTGAGCAGCTGCATGAGATCCTAGCCCGCATTCCGGAAAATAGCCTACCCTTGGTTTCCTCAACCACCTCTTCGAAGATACTGCTAGAATGTGAACGTGCACGTCCTACTGAACCTGTGCTAATCCGTCTAGATGTTGATAAAAATCTAAGTGAATCAGTTAAATCTGGCATTTTTTCATGCGAGGGAAGAAAATAAAACTGCTTTGCTTCTACATCTATTGCGCGGCATTGTGAAGGCTTCTGATTTGTTGTCATTTTTGTGTTCACAAAACACCTTGGTGAATGGGATGCTAGATATGGTAAGCTCATGTTGAAACACCTTAGGTGTATGATCTCCACCTCTTTCTAGGAAGACCCTTGTGTCTTCCCACACTTTGGAATCAAGAAGCGCATGGTGATTTAGGACGAGTCCCACAAAGATTGATAGAGGAAGATGCTGTATCTATCACGGATCGTGAGCGGTCTTTAGAAAAGCAGATCCAGCATCGCAATTACAGTTGCGAATACATCGCATGTTCTGGTCTCGCCATGCTGGAGAAGAAATTCCACTCTGAACAGAGTACGAACGAAAACAGCAGATTCTCAAACACAGAAAATCAAAGAACAGCTGAAGCTTTTTTTTTTTTTTCAAAGCGGGAAAGTAAATGCTGAACAATAAAATAAAGCAGATAGTGCAGAAAATGAGGTAAACTGCCTTGGGCAGAGGAGAGTGTAATGGATTTAAGAAAAGGAAAGATGAAGGATCGTGACACTTTCAAGCTTTACACTTCCAGTGTTGTTTAGCGATCATGACATGGCTCATTTGGAATTGATTTACTTGCTGTGCCAATGATTGCAGATTGGATTTATTATGATTGAACCAGTGAGCAACGAACACTGGTGTACTGGGAGCATGGGTTATAATAATTGAATTAATATTACTTTCGGTTGTAAAATTTGCAAACTGCACTTATTTTGGGTGGGGACAAGATAGAAGTTCAGTTACCTGCACTACCTTAAAATTCTAATGCACGACAGGAATCTGAAGTTACGCAGTGTGGAGTATGTCGTTTATGATGAAGCAGACAAACGTTTGCAGTGCTGCTGCATGAGATCCTAGCCCGCATTCCAGATAAAAGCCTACCCTTGGTTTTCTCAGCCAATCTTTCCAAGATGCTGCTAGAAAGTGAACGTGCACGTCTTACTTAACCTGTGCTAATCTGTCTAGATGTTGATACAAAGCTAACTGAATCAGTTAAATCTGTTTATTTTTCATGCGAGGGAAGAAAAAACAACTGCTTTGCTTCTACATCTATTGCGCGGCATTGTGAAGCCTTCAGATTTGTTGTCATGTTTTTGTCCACCAAACACCTTGCTGAAAGGGATGCTAGATATGGTAGCTCATGCTGAAACACCTTATGTGTGATCTCCACCTCTTTCTAGGAAGACCCTTGTGTCTTCCCACACTTTGGAATCAAGAAGAGCATGGTGATTTAGGACGAGTCCCACAAAGATTGATAGATGAAGATGCTGTACCGATCATGAGCGGGATTTGGAACAGCTTAACCTGCATCACATAAAGTAGAATGCTTAAACACATTATAGCAAATTCAGACAAAGCTCCAGAGTCTATGAAACGTTTGAAAAAGACCAATGCCACTCAGTTGGGAGTACAATCCCTTGTTCTGGTCTCCCTAGGCTGAAGAAATTCCATCTGAGCAGAGCACAAAAACAGCAGATTCTAAAACAAGGAAAATCACAGCACAGCCGGAGCGGTTTTTCTTACAAAGCGGTGGCAAGAAAATGCTGAAAAATAAAAAAAAAAAGAGTGTAGGAAATGAGGTAAACTGGCTTTGGCAGAGGAGAGAGTAATGGATTTAAGAAAGGAAGATAAATGATCTTGACACTTTCAAGCTTGACACTTGCAGTGCTGTTTAAAGAATGGCTCATTTGGAATTGACTTACTTGCTGTGCCAATGATTTCAGATTGGATTTATTATGATTGAACAACGAACACTGGTGTTAAAATATTTGAATTGAACTACTGAAAGCTTTCGGTTGGAAATTTCAGTTTGCAGACTGCTCTTATTTTGGGTGGGGATAAGACCGAAGATCACTACACTAAAGATCAATACATTAAAAAGTTTCTTCTTTTCCTTCACTTCCATCCCTACAATCTTTCCTCTCTTCTTTCCTTCCTTCCCTCCTCTCCATCACCATTTCCTTCTATTCTTTCCATCTTTACCCTTCTATCCTTTTTTTAACTCCCTCATTCCTTACTTCCTTTCCTCCACTACTTCCCTTCCATCCTTCCTTCCTTCATTACCTACTTGCCAGGTTTCCTTCACTCCCCTCCTTTCCCTTCCTTCCTTCCTTCTTTCCGTCCTTCCATCCTTCCTTCCTTCCTTTCTTCCATCCTTCTTTTCTTTATTCCTTGCTTCTTTACTAACTTGCCAGCTTCCCTTCACTCGCCTCCTTTCCATTCCTTTATTCCATTCCTTCTTTCCTTCCTTCCTTCCTTCCTTCCTTCCTTCCTTCCTTCCTTCCTTTTTTCCATCCTTTTTTCCTTCCTTTTTTCTTTCCTTCCTTCCTTCCTTCCTTCCTTCCTTCCTTCCATCCTTTCCTTCCTTCCTTCCTTCCTTCCTTTTTTCTTTCCTTCCTTCCTTCCTTCCTTCCTTCCTTCCTTTCCTTCTTTCCTTCCTTCCTTTTTTCCTTCCTTCCTTCCTCCTTTCCTTCCTTCCATTTTTCCTAACTTCCTTCCTCCCTTCCTTCCTTCCTTCCTTCCTTCCCTCTCTTCCTTTCCCCCCTCCGTCTTTCCTTCCTTCCTTCCATCCTTCCTTCCTTCTTTCCTTCCTTCCTTCCTTCCTTCCTTCCTTCCTTTTTTCCTTCCTTCCTTGTTTCCTTCCTTCCTCTCTTCCTTCCTTCCTTCCCTCCCTTCCATTTTCCCCTCCTTCTTTCCTTCCTCCCTTAATTTCTTCCCTCCTTTCTCCCCTCCCTCATTTCTTCCTTCCTTCCTTCCTTCCTTCCTTTCCTTCCTGCCAATCTTCCTTCCTTTCTTCCTTCCTTCCTTCCCTACTTAATTGCCAGCTTCCCTACACTCCCATCCTTTCCCTTCCTTCCTTCCTTCCTTCTTTTCTCCCCTCCCTCATTCCTTTCTTCATTCCTCACCACCCTCATTCCTTCCTTCCTTCCTTCCTTCACTACCTACTTGCCAGGTTTCCTTCACTCCCCTCCTTTCCCTTCCTTCCTTCCTTCTTTCCGTCCTTCCATCCTTCCTTCCTTCCTTCCTGCCTTCCTTTCTCCCCTCCCTCATTTCTTCCTTCCTTCCTTCCTGCCATTCTTTTTTCCTTTCTTCCTTCTTTCCCTACTTAATTGCCAGCTTCCCTAAACTCCCATCCTTTCCCTTTCTTCCTTCCTTCCTTCCTTCTTTCCTTCCTTTCTACCTAATTCATTTCTCACCTCCTTCATTCCTTCCTTCATTTCATCCTTCCTTCCTTCCTTCACTACCTACTTGCCAGGTTTCATTCATTCCCCTTATTTTCCTTCCTTCTTTTCCTTCTTTCCTTCCTTTTTTCCTTCTTTCCCTCCTTCCTTCCTTTCTCGCCTACCTCATTCCTTCCTTCCTTCCTTTTTTCCTTCCTTTCTTCCTTCCTTTTTTCCTTCCTTCCTTCCTTCCTTTTTTCCTACCTTCCTTCCTTCCTTTCCTTCTTTCAATCCTTCCTTCCTTTTTTCCTTCCTTCCTTCCTTCCTTCCTTCCTTCCTTCCTTCCTTCCTTCCTTCCTCCCTTCCTTCCTTCCTTCCTTCCTTCCTTCCATAATTCCTTCCTTCCTTCCTTCCTTCATTACCTACTTGCCAGGTTTCCTTCACTACCCTCCTTTCCCTTCCTTCCTTCCTTCTTTCCGTCCTTCCTTCCTTCCTTCTTTTTTTCCTTCCTTCCTTTCCTTCTTTCCTTCCTTCCTTCTTCGCTTCCATACTTCCATCCTTCCTTCCTTCATTACCTACTTGCCAGGTTTCCTTCACTCCCCTCCTTTCCCTTCCTTCCTTCCTTCCTTCCTTCCTTCTTTCTGTCCTTCCATCCTTCCTTCCTTCCTTTCTTCCATCCTTCCGTCCTTCTTTTCTTTATTCCTTGTTTCTTTACTAACTTGCCAGCTTCCCTTCACTCGCCTCCTTTCCCTTCCTTTATTCCATTCCGTCTTTCCTTCCTTCCTTCTTTCCTTCCTTTTTTCCCGGCCTTTTTTCCTTCCTTTTTTCTTTCCTTCCTTAATTCCTTCCTTCCTTCCTTCCTTCCTTCCTTCCTTTCCTTCGTTCTTTCCTTTCTTCCTTTTTTTATTCCATCCTTCTTTCCTTCCATCCTTCCATACTTCCTTCCTTCCTTTCTTCCTTCCTTTCTCCCCTCCCTCATTTTTTCCTTCCTTACTTCCTGCCATTCTTCCTTCCTTTCTTCCTTCCTTCCTTCCCTACTTAATTGCCTGCTTCCCTACACTCCCATCCTTTCCCTATCTTCCTTACTTCCTTCCTTAATTCCTTCCTTCCTTCCATTCTTCCTTAATTCCTTTCTCACCTCTTTCCTTCCTTCTTTCCTTCCTTCCATTTTTCCTTCCTTCCTTTCTTTATCCCTTACTTTTTTACTTACTTGCCAGCTTCCCTTCACTGCCCTCTATTCCTTTATTCCCTTCCTTCCTTCCTTCCTTCCTTCCTTTTTTCCGTCCTTTTTTCCTTCCTTTTTTCTTTCCTTCCTTCCTTCCTTCCTTCCTTTCCTTCGTTCCTTTCTTTCTTCCTTTTTTTATTCCTTCCTTCCTTCCTTCCTTCCTTCCTTCCTTCCTTCCTTCCTTCCTTTCTTCCTTCCTTTCTCCCCTCCCTCATTTCTTCCTTCCTTCCTGCCATTCTTCCTTCCTTTCTTCCTTCCTTCCTTCCCTACTTAATTGCCAGCTTCCCTACACTCCCACCCTTTCCCTTTCTTCCTTCCTTCCTTCCTTCCATTCTTCCTTAATTCCTTTCTCACCTCCTTCCTTCCTTCCTTCCTTCCTTCCATTCTTCCTTCCTTCCTTTCTATATCCCTTACTTTTTTACTTACTGGCCATCTTCCCTTCACTGCCTTCTATTTCTTTATTCCCTTCCTTCCTTCCTTCCTTCCTTTCCTTCTTTCCTTCCTTCCTTCCTTTTTTCCTTCCTTCCTTCCTTCCTCCCTTCCTTCCTTCCTTTTTTCCTAACTTCCTTCCTTACCTCCCTTCCTGTCTTCCTTCCTCTCTTCCTTCCTTCCTTCTTTCCTTCCTTCCTTCCTTCCCTCCCTTCCTGTCTTACTTCCTTCCTTCCTTCCCTCCCTTCCATTTTACCCTCCTTCTTTCCTTCCTTCCTTCATTTCTTCCCTCCTTTTTCCCCTCCCTCATTTCCTCCTTCCTTCCTTCCTTTCCTTCATGCCATTCTTCCTTCCTTTCTCCCCTCCCTCATTCCTTCCTTCCTTCCTTCCTCACCACCCTCATTCCTTCCTTCCTTCCTTTCTTCCTTCCTTCACTACCTACTTGCCAGGTTTCCTTCACTCCCCTCCTTTCCCTTCCTTCCTTCCTTCCTTCCTGCCATTCTTCCTTCCTTTCTTCCTTCCTTCCTTCCTTCCCTACTTAATTGCCAGCTTCCCTAAACTCCCATCCTTTCCCTTTCTTCATTCCTTCCTTCCTTCCTTCCTTCCTTCTTTTCATCCTTTCTTCCTTAAATAATTTCTCACCTCCTACATTCCTTCCTTCATTCCATCCTTCCTTCCTTCCTTCCTTCCTTCCTTCCTTCCTTCCTTCCTTCCTTCACTACCTACTTGCCAGGTTTCCTTCACTCCCCTTTTTTTCCTTCCTTCCTTCCTTCCTTCCTTCCTTCCTTCCTTCCTTTCCTTCTTTCCTTCCTTTTTTCCTTCTTTCCTTCCTTCCTTCTTTTCTCGCCTCCCTCATTCCTTCCTTCCTTTTTTCCTTCCTTCCTTCCTTTTTTCCTTCCTTCCTTCCTTTTTTCCTACATTCCTTCCTTCCTTTCCTTCTTTCCAACCTTCCTTCCTTTTTTTCTTCCTTCCTTCCTTCCTTCCTTCCCTCCTTCCTTCCTTCCTTCCTTTCTTCCATCCTTCCTTCCTTTCTTTCTTCCTTCCTTTCTCCCCTCCCTCATTTCTTCCTTCCTTCCTTCCTGCCATTCTTCCTTCCTTTCTTCCTTCGCTACTTAATTGCCAGCTTCCCTACACTCCCATCCTTTCCCTTTCTTCCTTCCTTCCTTCCATCCTTAATTCCTTCCTTCCTTCTATTCTTCCTTCCTTCCTTTCTTTATTCCTTACTTTTTTACTTACTTGCCAGATTCCTTTCACTTGCCCTTTATTCCCTTCCTGTCTTCCTTCCTTCCTTCCTTCCTTTTTATCTTCCTTCCTTCCTTCCTTCCTTCCTTCCTTCCTTCCTTCCTTTCCTTCTTTCCTTCCTTCCTTCCTTTTTTCCTTCCTTACGTCCTCCCTCCCTTCCTTCCTTCCTTCCTTCCTTCCTTTTTTCCTAACTTCCTTCCTTCCCTCCCTTCCTGTCTTCCTTCCTTCCTTCCTTCCCTCTCTTCCTTTTTCCCCTCCTTCTTTCCTTCCTTCCTTCCTTCTTTCCTTCCTTCCTTTTTTCCTTCCTTCCTTCCTTCCTTGTTTTCTTCCTTCCTCTCTTTCTTCCTTCCTTCCTTCTTTCCTTCCTTCCTTCCCTCCCTTCCTGTCTTACTTCCTTCCTTCCTTCCCTCCCTTCCATTTTCCCCTCCTTCTTTCCTTCCTTTCTTCATTTCTTCCCTCCTTTTTCCACTCCCTCATTTCTTCCTTCCTTCCTTCCTTCCTTTCTATCCTGCTATTCTTCCTTCCTTTCTCCCCTCCCTCATTCCTTCCCTCCTTCCTCACCGCCCTCATTCCTTCCTTCCTTCACTACCTACTTGCCAGGTTTCCTTCACTCCCCTCCTTTCCCTTCCTTCCTTCCTTCTTTCCGTCC
>NW_028320952.1:0-30000 GCF_062004578.1 Staurois parvus | reverse complement strand
TCCTTCCTTCCTGCCATTCTTCCTTCCTTTCTTTCTTCCTTCCTTCCTTCCTTCTTTCCCTACTTAATTGCCAGCTTTCCTAAACTCCCATCCTTTCCCTTTCTTCCTTCCTTCCTTCCTTCCTTCCTTCCTTCCTTCCTTCCTTCCTTCCTTCCTTCCTTCTTTTCTTCCTTTCTTCCTTAATTAATTTCTCACCTCCTTCATTCCATCCTTCCTTCCTTCCTTCCTTCCTTCACTACCTACTTGCCAGGTTTCCTTCACTCCCCTTATTTTCCTTCCTTCCTTCCTTTCTTTCCTTATTACCTTCCTTCTTTCCTTCTTTCCTTTCTTCCTTCTTTTCTCGCCTCCCTCATTCCTTCCTTCCTTCCTTCCTTTTTCCTTCCTTACTTCCTTCATTTTTTCCTTCCTTCCTTCCTTTTTTCCTACCTTCCTTCCTTCCTTTCCTTCTTTCCAAACTTCCTTCCTTTTTCCTTCCTTCCTTCCACCCTTCCTTTCATCGTTCCTTCCTTCCTTCCTTCCTTCCTTCATTACCTACTTGCCAGGTCTCCTTCACTCCCCTCCTTTCCTTTCGTTCCTTACTTCCTTCCTTCTTTCCTTCCATCCTTCTTTCCGTCCTTCCATCCTTCCTTCCTTCTTTTCTTCCTTCCTTCCATCCTTCCTTCCTTCCTTTCTTTATTCCTTACTTCTTTACATATTTCCTTCCTTCCTTCCTTCCTTACTTCTTCCCTTCCTTCCTTCCTTCCTTCATTACCTACTTGCCAGGTTTCCTTCACTCCCCTCCTTTCCCTTTCTTCCTTCCTTCTTTCCTTCCTTCCTTCCTTCTTTCTGTCCTTCCATCCTTCCTTCCTTCCTTCCTTCCTTCCTTCCTTCCTTCCTTCCTTCTTTCCTTCCTTCCTTCCATCCTTCCTTCCTTCCTTTCTTTATTCCTTACTTCTTTACTTACTTGCCAGCTTCCCTTCACTCCCCTCCTTTCCATTGCTTTATTCCCTTCCTTCCTTCCTTTCTTCCTTCCTTCCTTCCTTCCTTCCTTCCTTCCTTCCTTCCTTCCTTCACTACCTACTTGCCAGGTTTCCTTCACTCCCCTTATTTTCCTTCCTTCCTTCCTTTCCTTCTTTCCTTCCTTTTTTCCTTCTTTCCTTTCTTCCATCTTTTCTAGCTTCCCTCATTCCTTCCTTCCTTCCTTTTTTCCTTCCTTCCTTCCTTCTTTTTTTCCTTCCTTCCTTTTTTCCTACCTTCCTTCCTTCCTTTCCTTCTTTCCAACCTTCCTTCCTTTCTTCCTTCCTTCCTTCCACCCTTCCTTCCATCGTTCCTTCCTTCCTTCCTTCCTTCATTACCTACTTGCCAGGTTTCCTTCACTCCCCTCCTTTCCCTTCGTTCCTTCCTTCCTTCCTTCTTTCCTTCCTTCCTTCCTTCCTTCCTTCCTTCCTTCCTTCCTTCCTTCTTTCCGTCCTTCCATCCTCCCTTCCTTCCTTCCTTCTTTTCTTCCTTCCTTCCATCCTTCCTTCCTTCCTTTCTTTATTCCTTACTTCTTTACTTATTTCCTTCCTTCCTTCCTTCCTTACTTCTTCCCTTCCTTCCTTCCATCCTTCCTTCCTTCATTACCTACTTGCCAGGTTTCCTTCACTCCCCTCCTTTCCCTTTCTTCCTTCCTTCTTTCCTTCCTTCCTTCCATCCTTCCTTCCTTTCTTTCTTTATTCCTTACTTCTTTACTTACTTGCCAGCTTCCCTTCACTCCCCTCCTTTCCATTCCTTTATTCCCTTCCTTCCTTTTTTCCTTCCTTCCTTCCTTACTTTTTTCCTTCCTTCCTTTCTTTTTTCCTTCCTTCCTTCATTCCTTTCCGTCTTTCCTTCCATCCTTCCTTTTTCCTTCCTTTCTTCCTTCCTTCCTTCCTCCGTTCCTTCCTTCCGTCCTTTTTTCCTAACTTCCTTCCTTCCTTCCCTCCATCCCTTCCTGTTTTCCTTCCATCCTTCCTTCCCTCCCTTCCTTTTTCCCCTCCTTCTTTAATTCCTTCCTTTTCCTTTTTTTCCTTCCTTCCTTCCTTCCTTCCTTCCTTCCTTCTTTCCGTCCTTCCATCCTTACTTCCTTTCTTTCTGCCTTCCCTCTTTTCTTCCTTTCTTCCTTCCTTACTTTCATTTCTGGCATTCTTCCTTCCTTCCTTTCTTTCTTCCCTTATTCCTTCTTTCCTTCCTTTTTTCTTTCCTTCCTTCCTTCCTTCCTTCCTTTCTTCCATCCTTCCGTCCTTCTTTTCTTTATTCCTTACTTCTTTACTAACTTGCCAGCTTCCCTTCATTCGCCTCCATTCCTTTATTCCTTTCCTTCTTTCCTTCCTTCCTTCCTTTTTTCCGTCCTTTTCTCCTTCCTTTTTTCCTTCCTTCCTTTCCTTCGTTCCTTCCTTTCTTCCTTTTTTCCTTCCTTCCATCCTTCCATTCTTCCTTCCTTCTTTTCTTCTTTCATTTCTCCATTTCTTCTTTCCTTCCTGCCATTCTTCCTTCCTTTCCTCCTTCCTTCCTTCCCTACTTCATTGCCAGCTTCCCTACACTCCCATCCTTTCCCTTTCTTCCTTCCTTCCTTCTATCCTTCCTTAATTCCTTCCTTCCTTCCATGCTTCCTTAATTCTTTTCTCACCTCCTTCCTTCCTTCCTTCCTTCCTTCCTTCTTTCCTTCCATTCTTCCTTCCTTACATTCTTTATTCCTTACTTCTTTACATACTTGCCAGCTTCCCTTCACTGCCCTCTATTCCTTTATTCCCTTCCTTTCTTCCTTCCTTTTTTCTTTCTTTCCTTCCTTCCTTCCTTCCCTCTCTTTCTTTTTCCCCTCCTTCTTTCCTTCCTTCCTTCCATCCTTCCTTCCTTCTTTCTTTCTTTCCTTCCTTCCTTCCTTTTCCTTCCTTCCTTCCTTCCTTCCATCCTTCCTCTCTTCCTTCCTTCTTTCCTTCCCTCCCTTCCTGTCTTACTTCCTTCCTTCCTTCCCTCCCTTCCATTTTCCCCTCCTTCTTTCCTTCCTTCCTTAATTTCTTCCCTCCTTTCTCCCCTCCCTCATTTCTTCCTTCCTTCCTTCCTTCCTTTCCGTCCTTCCATCCTTCCTTCCTTCCTTTCTCCCCTCCCTCATTTCTTCCTTCCTTCCTGCAATTCTTTTTTCCTTTCTTCCTTCCTTCCTTCCCTACTTAATTGCCAGCTTCCCTAAACTCCCATCCTTTCCCTTCCTTCCTTCCTTCCTTCCTTCCTTCCTTCCTTCCTTCCTTCCTTCTTTCCTTCCTTTCTACCTAATTCATTTCTCACCTCCTTCATTCCTTCCTTCATTCCTTCCTTCCTTCCTTCCTTCCATCCTTCCTTCACTACCTACTTGCCAGGTTTCCTTCACTCCCCTTATTTTCCTTCTTTCCTTCCTTCCTTCCTTCCTTCCTTCCTTCCTTCCTTCCTTTCCTTCCTTCCTTTTTTCCTACCTTCCTTCCTTCCTTTCCTTCTTTCCAACCTTCCTTCCATTTTCCTTCCTATCATCCTTCCTCCCTTCCTTCCTTCCATAATTCCTTCCTTCCTTCCTTCCTTCCTTCATTACCTACTTGCCAGGTTTCCTTCACTCCCCTCCTTTCCTTTCCTTCCTTCCTTCTTTCCGTCCTTCCTTCCTTCCTTCCTTCCTGCCTTCCTTCCTTTTTTCCTTACTTCCTTTCCTTCTTTCCTTTTTTCCTTTTTTACTTCTTCCCTTCCATCCTTCCTTCCTTCATTACCTACTTGCCAGGTTTCCTTCACTCCCCTCCTTTCCCTTCCTTCCTTCCTTCCTTCCTTTCTTCCATCCTTCTGTCCTTCTTTTCTTTATTCCTTGCTTCTTTACTGACTTGCCAGCCTTCCTTCACTCGCCTCCTTTCCATTCCTTTATTCCATTCCTTCTTTCTTTCCTTCCTTCCTTTTTTCCGTCCTTTTTTCCTTCCTTTTTTCCTTCCTTCCTTTCTTCCCTTTTTCCGTCCTTTTTTCCTTCCTTTTTTCCTTCCTTCCTTCCTTCCTTCCTTCCTTTCTTCCTTCCTTTCTCCCCTCCCTCATTTCTTCCTTCCTTCCTTCCAACCATTCTTCCTTCCTTTCTTCCTTCCTTCCTTCCCTACTTAATTGCCAACTTCCCTACACTCCCATCCTTTCCCTTTCTTCCTTCCTTTATTCCTTCCTTCCTTCCATTCTTCCTTAATTCCTTTCTCACCTCCTTCCTTCCTTCCTTCCATTCTTCCTTCCTTCCTATATTTATTCTTTACTTTTTTACTTACTTGCCAGCTTCCCTTCACTGCCCTCTATTCCTTTATTCCCTTCATTTCTTCCTTCTTTCCTTTTTTCCTTCCTTCCTTCCTTTCTTTCCTTCATTTTTTCCTTCCTTCCTTCCTCCCTTCCTTGCTTCCTTCCTTTTTTCCTTACTCCCTTCCTTCCCTCCCTCCCTTCCTCTCTTCCTTCCTTCCTTCACTCTCTTCCTTTTTCCCTTCCTTCTTTCCTTTTTTCCTTCCTTCCTTCCTTTCTTTCCTTCATTTTTTCCTTCCTTCCTTCCTTCTTTCCTTCCTTCCTTCCTTTTTTCCTTCCTTTATTCCTTCCTTCCTTCCTTGATTCCTTCCTTCCTCTCTTTTTTCCTTCCTTCCTTCTTTCCTTCCTTCCTTCCTTCCCTCCCTTCCTGTCTTACTTCCTTCCATTTTCCCCTCCTTCTGTCCTTCCTTCCTTCATTTCTTCACTCCTTTTTCCCCTCCCTCATTTCTTCCTTCCTTCATTTCCTTCCTGCCATTCTTCCTTCCTTTTTCCCCTCCCTCATTCCTTCCTTCCTTCCTCACCACCCTCTTTCCTTCCTTCCTTCCTTCACTACCTACTTGCCAGGTTTCCTTCACTCCCCTCCTTTCCCTTCCTTCTTTGCTTCTTTCCGTCCTTCCATCCTTCCTTCCTTCCTTCCTTCATTTCTCCCCTCCCTCATTTCTTCCTTCCTTCCTTCCTGCCATTCTTCCTTCCTTCCTTTCTTCCTTCCTTCCCTACTTAATTGCCAGCTTTCCTAAACTCCCATCCTTTCCCTTTCTTCATTCCTTCCTTCCTTCCTTCCTTCTTTTCTTCCTTTCTTCCTTAATTAATTTCTCACCTCCTTCATTCCATCCTTCCTTCCTTCCTTCCTTCCTTCCTTCACTACCTACTTGCCAGGATTCCTTCACTCCCCTTATTTTCCTTCCTTCCTTCCTTCCTTCCTTCCTTTCTTTATTCCTTACTTCTTTACTTACTTACCAGCTTCCCTTCACTCCCCTACTTTCCATTCCTTTATTCCCTTACTTTTTTCGTTCCTTCCTTCCTTTTTTCCTTCCTTCCTTCCTTTCCTTCTTTCCTTCCATCCTTCCTTTTTTCCTTCCTTCCTTCCTTCCTTCCTCCGTTCCTTCCTTCCTTTTTTCCTAACTTTCTTCCTTCCTTCCCTCCATCCCTTCCTTTTTTCCTTCCATCCTTCCTTCTCTCCCTTCCTTTTTCCCCTCCTTCTTTAATTCCTTCCTTTTTTCCTTCCTTCCTTCTTTCCGTCCATCCATCCTTCCTTCCTTCCTTCCTTTCTGCCTTCCCTCATTTCTTCCTTCCTTCCTTCCTTCCTTCCTTCCTTCCTTCCTTTCCTTCCTGGCATTCTTCCTTCCTTCCTTTCTTCCTTCCTTCCTTCCCTACTTAATTGCCAGCATCCCTAAACTCCCATCCTTTCCTTTCCTTCCTTCCTTCCTTCCTTCCTTTCTTCCTTAATTCCTTTCTCATCTCCTTCTTTCCTTCCTTCCATCCATCCTTCCTTAGTTCCTTCACTACGTTCTTGCCAGGTTTCTTTCACTCCCCTCCTTTTCCTTCCTTCCTTCCTTCCTTCCTTCCTTCCTTCCTTCTTTCCGTTCTTCCTTCCTTCCTTTCTTTCTTTCCTTCCTTCCTTGTTTACCTGTTTGCAAGGTTACCTTTACTTTCCCTCCTTTCCCTTCCTTCCTTCCTTCCTTCTTTCCTTCCTTCCTTCCTTTTTTCCTTCCTTCCTTCCTTTTTTCCTTTCTTCCTTCCTTCATTCTTTCTTTCCTTCCTCTCTTCCTTCCTTCCTTCCTTTTTATCTTCCTTCCCTGCTTCCTTCCTTGCCTCCCTTCCTGTCTTCCTTCCTTTCTTTTTTCCTTCTTTCCTTCTTTCCTTCCTTCCTTCCTTCCTTCCTTCCTTTCCTTCTTTCCTTCCTTTTTTCCTTCTTTTCTTCCTTCCTTCCTTCCTTCCTTCCTTCCTTCCTTCCATTCTTCCTTCGTTCTTTTCTTTATTCCTTACTTCTTTACTTACTTGCAAGCTTCCCTTCACTCCCCTCCTTTCCATTCCTTTATTCTCTTCCTTCCTTCCTTTTTTTCTTTCTTCCTCTCTTCCTTCCTTCTTTTCTTATTTCTTTCCTTCCCTGCTTCCTTCCTTGCCTCACTTCCTGTCTTCCTTTCTTCCTTCCTTTTTTCCTTCTTTCTTTCCTTCCTTCCTGTCTTCCTTCCTTTCTTCCTTTTTCCTTCTTTACTTCCTTCCTTTCCTTCTTTCCTTCCTTTTTTCCTTCTTTTCTTCCTTCCTTCCTTCCTTCCTTTCTTCCATCCTTCCTTCCTTCCTTTCTTGGTTCCTTACTTCTTTACTTACTTGCCAGCTTCCCTTCACTCGCCTCCTTTCCATTCCTTTATTCCCTTCCTTCCTTCCTTACTTACTTTTTTCCTTCCTTCCTGTTTTCCTTCCTTTCCTTCCTTCCTTCCTTCCTTCCTTCCTTCCTTTTTTCCTTCCTTCCTTCCTTCCATCCTTCCATCCTTCCTTCCTTCCTTCATTACCTACTTGCCAGGTTTCCATCACACCCCTCCTTTCCCTTAATTCCTTCCTTCCTTCTTTCTTTCGGTCCTTCCTTCCTTCCTTCTTTCCTTCCTTCCTTCCTTCCTTCCATTCATCCTTCCTTCCTTTCATTATTCCTTACTTCTTTACTTACTTGCCAGCTTCCCTTCACTCTCCTCCTTTCCATTCCTTTATTCCCTTCCTTCCTTCCTTACTTTTTTCCTTCCTTCCTTCTTTTTTTATTCCTTCCTTCCTTCCTCCCTTCCTTCTTTCCTTTTGTTCCTTCCTTTTTTACTTAATTGCCAGCTTCCCTACACTCCCATCCTTTCCCTTTCTTCCTTCCTTAATTCCTTCCTTCCAGTCTTCCTTAATTCCTTTCTCACCTCCTTCCTTCCTTCCTTCCTTCCTTCCTTCCATTCTTCCTTCCTTTCTTTCTTTATTCTTTACTTTTTTACTTACTTGCCAGCTTCCCTTCGCTGCCCTCTATTCCTTTATTCCCTTCCTTTCTTCCTTCCTTCCTTTTTTCCTTCCCTCCTTCCTTCCTTCCTTCCTTCCTTCCTTCCTTTCCTTCCTTCCTTTTTTCCTTCCTTCCTTCCTTCCTCCCTTCCTTCCTTCCTTTTTTCCTAACTTCCTTCCTTCCTTCCTTCCTTTTTTCCTTCCTTCCTTCCTTCCTTTCCTTCGTTCCTTCCTTTCTTCCTTTTTTCCTTTTTTCCTTTCTTCCTTCCTTCCTTCCATCCTTCCATCCTTCCTTCCTTCTTTTCTTCTTTCATTTCTCCCCTCCCTCATTTCTTCCTTCCTTCCTGCCATTCTTCCTTCCTTTCCTACTTCCTTCCTTCCCTACTTAATTGCCAGCTTCCCTACACTCCCATCCTTTCCCTTTCTTCCTTCCTTCTATCCTTCCTTAATTCCTTCCTTCCTTCCATTCTTCCTTAATTCCTTTCTCACCTCCTTCCTTCCTTCCTTCCTTCCTTCCTTCCTTCCTTCCTTCCTTCCTTCCTTCCTCCCTTCCTTTTTTCCTTCCTTCCTTTCTTTATTCCTTACTTCTTTACATACTTGCCAGCTTCCCTTCACTGCCCTCTATTACTTTATTCCCTTCCTTTCTTCCTTCCTTCCTTCCTTCCTTTTTTCTTTCTTTCCTTCCTTCCTTCCTTCCTTCCCTCTCTTCCTTTTTCCCATCCTTCTTTCCTTCCTTCCTTCCATCCTTTCTTCCTTCTTTCTTTATTTCCTTCCTTTTTTCCTTCCTTCCTTCCTTCCTTCCTTCCTTCCTTCCTTCCTTCCTTCTTTCCTTCCTCTCTTCCTTCCTTCCTTCTTTCCTTCCTTCCTTCCCTCCCTTCCTGTCTTACTTCCTTCCTTCCTTCCCTCCCTTCCATTTTCCCCTCCTTTTTTTCCTTCCTTAAATTCTTCCCTCCTTTCTCCCCTCCCTCATTTCTTACTTCCTTCCTTTCCTTCCTGCCATTCTTCCTTCCTTTCTTCCTTCCTTCCTTCCCTACTTAATTGCCAGCTTCCCTACACTCCCATCCTTTCCCTTCCTTCCTTCCTTCCTTCCTTCTTTTCTCCCCTCTTTAATTCCTTCCTTCCTTCCTCACCACCCTCATTCCTTCCTTCCTTCCTTCCTTCCTTCACTACCTACTTGCCTGGTTTCCTTCACTCTCCTCCTTTCCCTTCCTTCCTTCCTTCCTTCTTTCCGTCCTTCAATCCTTCCTTCCTTCCTTCCTTCCTTCCTTCCTTCCTTCCTTCCTCCCCTTTCTCATTTCTTCCTTCCTTCCTGCCATTCTTTTTTCCTTTCTTCCTTCCTTCCTTCCTTCCCTACTTAATTGCCAGCTTCCCTAAACTCCCATCCTTTCCCTTTATTCCTTATTTCCTTCTTTCCTTCCTTTCTACCTAATTCATTTCTCACCTCCTTCATTCCTTCCTTCATTCCATCCTTCCTTCCTTCCTTCCATCCTTCCTTCACTACCTACTTGCCAGGTTTCCTTCACTCCCCTTATTTTCCTTCCTTCCTTCCTTCCTTCTTCCTTCCTTCCTTCCTTCCTTCCTTCTTTCCTTGCCTTCCTTCCTTCCTTCCTTTTTTCCTACCTTCCTTCCTTCCTTTCCTTCTTTCCAACCTTCATTCCTTTTTTCCTTCCTTCCTTCCTTCCTTCCTTCCTTCCTTCCTTCCATAATTCCGTCCTTCTTTCCTTCCTTCCTTCCTGCCTTCCTTCCTTTTTTCCTTCCTTCCTTTCCTTCTTTCCTTCCTTCCTTCCTTCCTGCCATTCTTCCTTCCTTTCCTCCTTCCTTCCTTCCCTACTTAATTGCCAGCTTCCCTACACTCCCATCCTTTCCCTTTCTTCCTTCCTTCTATCCTTCCTTAATTCCTTCCTTCCTTCCATTCTTCCTTAATTCCTTTCTCACCTCCTTCCTTCCTTCCTTCCTTCTTTCCTTTCTTCCTTCCTTCCCTCCCTTCCTGTCTTACTTCCTTCCATTTTCCCCTCCTTCTTTCCCTCCTTCCTTCATTTCTTCCCTCCTTTTTCCCCTCCCTCATTTCTTCCTTCCTTCCTTTCCTTCCTGCCATTCTTCCTTCCTTTCTCCCCTCCCTCATTCCTTCCTTCCTTCCTTCCTGACCACCCTCATTCCTTCCTTCCTTCCTTCACTACCTACTTGTCAGGTTTCCTTCACTCCCCTCCTTTCCCTTCCTTCCTTCCTTCTTTCCGTCCTTCCATCCTTCCTTCCTTCATTTCTCCCCTCCCTCATTTCTTCCTTCCTTCCTTCCTGCCATTCTTCTTTCCTTCCTTTCTTCCATCCTTCCTTCCTTCCCTACTTAATTGCCAGCTTTCCTAAACTCCCATCCTTTCCCTTTCTTCATTCCTTCCTTCCTTCCTTCTTTTCTTCCTTTCTTCCTTAATTAATTTCTCACCTCCTTCATTCGATCCTTCCTTCCTTCCTTTTTTCACTACCTACTTGCCAGGTTTCCTTCACTCCCCTTATTTTCCTTCCTTCCTTCCTTTTTTCCTTCTTTCCTTCCTTCCTTCTTTTCTCGCCTCCCTCATCCCTTCCTTCCTTCCTTCCTTCCTTCCTTTTTTCCTTCCTTCCTTCCTTCCTTCCTTTTTTCCTTCCTTCCTTCCTCCCTGCCTTTCTTCCGTCCTTCCATCCTTCCTTACATCGTTCCTTCCTTCCTTCCTTCCTTCTTTCCTTCCTTTCTCCCCTCCCTCATTTCTTCCTTCCTTCCTTCCTGCCATTCTTTTTTCCTTTCTTCCTTCCTTCCTTCCCTACTTAATTGCCCGCTTCCCTAAACTCCCATCCATTCCCTTTTTTCCTTCCTTCCTTCCTTCCTTCTTTCCTTCCTTTCTACCTAATTCATTTCTCACCTCCTTCATTCCTTCCTTCATTCCATCCTTCCTTCCTTCCATCCTTCCTTCACTACCTACTTGCCAGGTTTCCTTCACTCCCCTTATTTTCCTTCCTTCTTTCCTTCCTTTCTTCCTTTCCTTCCTTCCTTTTTTCCTACCTTCCTTCCTTCCTTTCCTTCTTTCCAACCTTCCTTCCTTTTTTCCTTCCTTCCTTCCTTCCTCCCTTCCTTCCTTCCTTCCATAATTCCTACCTTCCTTCATTACCTACTTGCCAGGTTTCCTTCACTCCCCTCCTTTCCCTTCCTTCCTTCCATCTTTCCGTCCTTCCTTCCTTCCTGCCTTCCTTCCTGCCTTCCTTCCTTCCTTTCCTTCTTTCCTTCCTTCCTTCCTTACTTCTTCCCTTCCATCCTTCCATCCTTCATTAAATACTTGCCAGGTTTCCTTCACTCCCCTCCTTTCCCTTCCTTCGTTCCTTCCTTCCTTCCTTCCTTCCTTCCTACCTTCCTTTCTTCCATCCTTCCGTCCTTCTTTTCTTTATTCCTTGCTTCTTAACTAACTTGCCAGCTTCACTTCACTCGCCTCCTTTCTATTCCTTTATTCCTTCTTTCCTTCCTTCCTTCTTTTTTTCCGTCCTTTTTTCCTTCCTTTTTTCCTTCCTTCCTTCCTTTTTTCTGTCCTTTTTTCCATCCTTTTTTCCTTCCTTCCTTCCTTCCTTCCTTCCTTCTTTTCCTTCGTTCTTTCCTTTCTTCCTTTTTTCCTTCCTTCCTTCCTTCCTTCCTTCCTTCCTTCCTTCCTTCATTCCTTCCATCCATCCTTCCTTCCTTCCTTCCTTTCTTCCTTACTTTCTCCCCTCCCTCATTTCTTCTTTCCTTCCTTCCTGCCATTCTTCCTTCCTTTCTTCCTTCCTTCCCTACTTAATTGCCAGCTTCCCTACACTCCCATCCTTTCCCTTTCTTCCTTCCTTAATTCCTTCCTTCCAGTCTTCCTTAATTCCTTTCTCACCTCCTTCCTTCCTTCCTGCCTTCCTTCCATTCTTCCTTCCTTTCTTTCTTTATTCTTTACTTTTTTACTTACTTGCCAGCTTCCCTTCGCTGCCCTCTATTCCTTTATTCCCTTCCTTTCTTCCTTCCTTCCTTTTTTCCTTCCCTCCTTCCTTCCTTCCTTCCTTCCTTTCCTTCCTTCCTTTTTTCCTTCCTTCCTTCCTCCCTTCCTTCCTTCCTTTTTTCCTAACTTCCTTCCTTCCTTCCTTCCTTCCTTCCATCCTTCCTTCCTTCCTTCCTTCCTTTCTTCCTTCCTTTCTCCCCTCCCTCATTTCTTCCTTCCTTCCTTCCTTCCTGCCATTCTTCCTTCCTTTCTTCCTTCCTTCCTTCCCTACTTAATTGCCAGCTTCCCTACACTCCCATCCTTTCCCTTTCTTCCTTCCTTAATTCCTTCCTTCCTTCCAGTCTTCCTTAATTCCTTTCTCATCTCCTTCCTTCCTTCCTTCCTTCCATTCTTCCTTCCTTCCTTTCTTTATTCTTTACTTTTTTACTTACTTGCCAGCTTCCCTTCACTGCCCTCTATTCCTTTATTCCCTTCCTTTCTTCCTTCCTTCCTTTTTTCCTTCCTTCCTTCCTCCCTTCCTTCCTTCCTTTTTTCCTAACTTCCATCCTTCCCTTCCTTCCTGTCTTCCTTCCTTCCTTCACTCTCTTCCTTTTTCCCCTCCTTCTTTCCTTCCTTCCTTCCATCCTTCCTTCCTTTTTTCCTTCCTTCCTTCCTTCCTTTTTTCCTTCCTTTATTCCTTCCTTCCTTCCTCCCTTCCTTCCCTCCTTCCTTTTTTCCTAACTTCCTTCCTTCCTTCCATCCTTCCTTCCTTCCTTCCTTCCTTTCTTCCTTCCTTTCTCCCCTCCCTCATTTCTTCCTTCCTTCCTGCCATTCTTCCTTCCTTTCTTCCTTCCTTCCTTCCCTACTTAATTTCCAGCTTCCCTACACTCCCATCCTTTCCCTTTCTTCCTTCCTTAATTCCTTCCTTCCTTCCAGTCTTCCTTAATTCCTTTCTCACCTCCTTCATTCCTTCCTTCCTTCCTTCCTTCCTTCCTTCCTTCCTTCCATTCTTCCTTCCTTTCTTTCTTTATTCTTTACTTTTTTACTTACTTGCCAGCTTCCCTTCACTGCCCTCTATTCCTTTATTCCCTTCCTTTCTTCCTTCCTTCCTTTTTTCCTTCCTTCCTTCCTTTCCTTCCTTCCTTTTTTCCTTCCTTCCTTCCTTCCTCCCTTCCTTCCTTTTTTCCTAACTTCCTTCCTTCCTTCCTTCCATCCTTCCTTCCTTCCTTCCTTCCTTCCTTCCTTCCTTCCTTCCTTCCTTCCTTCCTTTCTTCCTTCCTTTCTCCCCTCCCTCATTTCTTCCTTCCTTCCTTCCTGCCATTCTTCCTTCCTTCCTTCCCTACTTAATTGCCAGCTTCCCTACACTCCCATCCTTTCCCTTTCTTCCTTCCTTAATTCCTTCCTTCCTTCCAGTCTTCCTTAATTCCTTTCTCACCTCCTTCCTTCCTTCCTTCCTTCCATTCTTCCTTCCTTCCTTTCTTTATTCTTTACTTTTTTACTTACTTGCCAGCTTCCTTTCACTGCCCTCTATTCCTTTATTCCCTTCCTTTCTTCCTTCCTTCCTTTTTTCCTTCCTTCCTTTCCTTCCTTCCTTTTTTCCTTCCTTCCTTCCTCCCTTCCTTCCTTCCTTTTTTCCTAACTTCCTTCCTTCCCTCCCTTCCTGTCTTCCTTCCTTCCTTCCTTCACTCTCTTCCTTTTTCCCCTCCTTCTTTCCTTCCTTCCTTCCATCCTTCCTTCCTTCTTTCCTTCCTTCCTTTTTTCCTTCCTTTATTCCTTCCTTCCTTCCTTCCTTCCTTGATTCCTTCCTTCCTCTTTCTTCCTTCCTTCCTTCTTTCCTTCCTTCCCTCCCTTCCTATCTTACTTCCTTCCATTTTCCCCTCCTTCTTTCCTTCCTTCATTTCTTCCCTCCTTTTTCCCCTCCCTCATTTCTTCCTTCCTTCCTTCCTTCCTTTCCTACTTAATTGCCAGCTTCCCTACACTCCCATACCTTCCCTTCCTTCCTTCCTTCCTTCCTTCCTTCCTTCCTTCCTTCCTTCCTTCTTTTCTCCCCTCCCTCATTCCTTCCTTCCTTCCTCACCACCCTCATTCCTTCCTTCCTTCCTTCCTTCACTACCTACTTGCCAGGTTTCCTTCACTCCCCTCCTTTCCCTTCCTTCCTTCCTTCCTTCCGTCCTTTCTTCCTTCCTTCCTTCCTTCCTTTCTCCCCTCCCTCATTTCTTCCTTCCTTCCTTCCTTCCTGCCATTCTTTTTTCCTTTCTTCCTTCCTTCCTTCCCTACTTAATTGCCAGCTTCCCTAAACTCCCATCCTTTCCCTTTTTTCCTTCCTTTCTTCCTTCCTTCCTTCTTTCCTTCCTTTCTACCTAATTAATTTCTCACCTCCTTCATTCCTTCCTTCATTCCATCCTTCCTTCCTTCCATCCTTACTTCACTACCTACTTGCCAGGTTGGTTTCATTCACTCCCCTTATTTTCCTTCCTTCTTTCCTTCCTTCCTTCCTTCCTTCCTTCCTTTCCTTCCTTCCTTCCTTTTTTCCTACCTTCCTTCCTTTCCTTCTTTCCAACCTTCCTTCCTTTTTTCCTTCCTTCCTTCCTTCCTCCCTTCCTTCCTTCCTTCCATATTTCCTTCCTTCCTTCCTTCATTACCTACTTGCTAGGTTTCCTTCACTCCCCTCCTTTCCCTTCCTTCCTTCCATCTTTCCGTCCTTCCTTACTTCCTTCCTTCCTTCCTGCCTTCCTTCCTGCCTTCCTTCCTTCCTTTCCTTCTTTCCTTCCTTCCTTCCTTACTTCTTCCCTTCCATCCTTCCATCCTTCATTAAATACTTGCCAGGTTTCCTTCACTCCCCTCCTTTCTCTTCCTTCGTTCCTTCGTTCCTTCGTTGGTTCCTTCCTTCCTTCCTTCCTTCCTTCCTTCCTTCCTTCCTTCCTTCCTTCCTTCCTTCCTTCCTTTCTTCCATCCTTCCGTCCTTCTTTTCTTTATTCCTTGCTTCTTAACTAACTTGCCAGCTTCACTTCACTCGCATCCTTTCCATTCCTTTATTCCATTCCATCTTTCCTTCCTTCCTTCCTTTTTTCCGTCCTTTTTTCCTTCCTTCCTTCCTTTTTTCTGTCCATTTTTCCATCCTTTTTTCCTTCCTTCCTTCCTTCCTTCCTTCCTTCCTTCCTTTCCTTCGTTCCTTCCTTTCTTCCTTTCTTCCTTCCTTCCTTCCTTCCTTCCTTCCTTCCTTCCTTCCTTCCTTTCTTCCTTACTTTCTCCCCTCCCTCATTTCTTCTTTCCTTCCTTCCTGCCATTCTTCCTTCCTTTCTTCCTTCCTTCCTTCCTTCCCTACTTAATTGCCAGCTTCCCCTACACTCCCATCCTTTCCCTTTCTTCCTTCCTTAATTCCTTCCTTCCAGTCTTCCTTAATTCCTTTCTCACCTCCTTCCTTCCTTCCTTCCTTCCTTCCTTCCTTCCATTCTTCCTTCCTTTCTTTCTTTATTCTTTACTTTTTTACTTACTTGCCAGCTTCCCTTCGCTGCCCTCTATTCCTTTATTCCCTTCCTTTCTTCCTTCCTTCCTTTTTTCCTTCCCCTCCTTCCTTCCTTCCTTCCTTCCTTCCTTCCTTCCTTCCTTCCTTTCCTTCCTTCCTTTTTTCCTTCCTTCCTTCCTTCCTCCCTTCCTTCCTTCCTTTTTTCCTAACTTCCTTCCTTCCTTCCTTCCTTTTTTCCTTCCTTCCTTCCTTCCTTTCCTTCGTTCCTTCCTTTCTTCCTTTTTTTCCTTTTTTCCTTCCTTCCTTCCTTCCTTCCATCCTTCCATCCTTCCTTCCTTCTTTTCTTCTTTCATTTCTCCCCTCCCTCATTTCTTCCTTCCTTCCTGCCATTCTTCCTTCCTTTCCTACTTCCTTCCTTCCCTACTTAATTGCCAGCTTCCCTACACTCCCATCCTTTCCCTTTCTTCCTTCCTTCTATCCTTCCTTAATTCCTTCCTTCCTTCCATTCTTCCTTAATTCCTTTCTCACCTCCTTCCTTCCTTCCTTCCTTCCTTCCTTCCTTCCTCTCTTCCTTTTTTCCTTCCTTCCTTTCTTTATTCCTTACTTCTTTACATACTTGCCAGCTTCCCTTCACTGCCCTCTATTACTTTATTTCCTTCCTTTCTTTCCTTCCTTCCTTCCTTCCTTTTTCTTTCTTTCCTTCCTTCCTTCCTTCCTTCCTTCCTTCCTTCCTTCCTTCCTTCCTTCCTCTCTTCCTTTTTCCCATCCTTCTTTCCTTCCTTCCTTCCATCCTTTCTTCCTTCTTTCTTTATTTCCTTCCTTTTTTCCTTCCTTCCTTCCTTCCTTCCTTCCTTCCTTCCTTCCTTCTTTCCTTCCTCTCTTCCTTCCTTCCTTCTTTCCTTCCTTCCTTCCCTCCCTTCCTGTCTTACTTCCTTCCTTCCTTCCCTCCCTTCCATTTTCCCCTCCTTCTTTTTTTCCTTTCTTAATTTCTTCCCTCCTTTCTCCCTCCCTCATTTCTTACTTCCTTCCTTTCCTTCCTGCCATTCTTCCTTCCTTTCTTCCTTCCTTCCTTCCCTACTTAATTGCCAGCTTCCCTACACTCCCATCCTTTCCCTTCCTTCCTTCCTTCCTTCCTTCCTTCCTTCCTTCCTTCCTTCTTTTCTCCCCTCTTTCATTCCTTCCTTCCTTCCTCACCACCCTCATTCCTTCCTTCCTTCCTTCCTTCCTTCACTACCTACTTGCCTGGTTTCCTTCACTCCCCTCCTTTCCCTTCCTTCCTTCCTTCCTTCTTTCCGTCCTTCAATCCTTCCTTCCTTCCTTCCTTCCTTCCTTCCTTCCTTCCTTCCTTCCTTCCTTCCTTCCTTCCTTCCTTCTTCCCCTTTCTCATTTCTTCCTTCCTTCCTGCCATTCTTTTTTCCTTTCTTCCTTCCTTCCTTCCTTCCCTCCTTAATTGCCAGCTTCCCTAAACTCCCATCCTTTCCCTTTATTCCTTATTTCCTTCTTTCCTTCCTTTCTACCTAATTCATTTCTCACCTCCTTCATTCCTTCCTTCATTCCATCCTTCCTTCCTTCCTTCCATCCTTCCTTCACTACCTACTTGCCAGGTTTCCTTCACTCCCCTTATTTTCCTTCCTTCCTTCCTTCCTTCCTTCCTTCCTTCCTTCCTTCCTTCCTTCCTTCCTTCCTTCTTTCCTTGCCTTCCTTCCTTCCTTCCTTTTTTCCTACCTTCCTTCCTTCCTTTCCTTCTTTCCAACCTTCATTCCTTTTTTCCTTCCTTCCTTCCTTCCTTCCTTCCTTCCATAATTCCGTCCTTCTTTCCTTCCTTCCTTCCTGCCTTCCTTCCTTTTTTCCTTCCTTCCTTTCCTTCTTTCCTTCCTTCCTTCCTTCCTGCCATTCTTCCTTCCTTTCCTCCTTCCTTCCTTCCCTACTTAATTGCCAGCTTCCCTACACTCCCATCCTTTCCCTTTCTTCCTTCCTTCTATCCTTCCTTAATTCCTTCCTTCCTTCCATTCTTCCTTAATTCCTTTCTCACCTCCTTCCTTCCTTCCTTCCTTCTTTCCTTTCTTCCTTCCTTCCCTCCCTTCCTGTCTTACTTCCTTCCATTTTCCCCTCCTTCTTTCCCTCCTTCCTTCATTTCTTCCCTCCTTTTTCCCCTCCCTCATTTCTTCCTTCCTTCCTTTCCTTCCTGCCATTCTTCCTTCCTTTCTCCCCTCCCTCATTCCTTCCTTCCTTCCTTCCTGACCACCCTCATTCCTTCCTTCCTTCCTTCACTACCTACTTGTCAGGTTTCCTTCACTCCCCTCCTTTCCCTTCCTTCCTTCCTTCTTTCCGTCCTTCCATCCTTCCTTCCTTCATTTCTCCCCTCCCTCATTTCTTCCTTCCTTCCTTCCTGCCATTCTTCTTTCCTTCCTTTCTTCCATCCTTTCTTCCTTCCCTACTTAATTGCCAGCTTTCCTAAACTCCCATCCTTTCCCTTTCTTCATTCCTTCCTTCCTTCCTTCTTTTCTTCCTTTCTTCCTTAATTAATTTCTCACCTCCTTCATTCCATCCTTCCTTCCTTCCTTTTTTCACTACCTACTTGCCAGGTTTCCTTCACTCCCCTTATTTTCCTTCCTTCCTTCCTTTTTTCCTTCTTTCCTTCCTTCCTTCTTTTCTCGCCTCCCTCATCCCTTCCTTCCTTCCTTCCTTCCTTTTTTCCTTCCTTCCTTCCTTCCTTTTTTCCTTCCTTCCTTCCTCCCTGCCTTTCTTCCATCCTTCCATCCTTCCTTCCTTCCTTCATTATCTACTTGCCAGGTTTTCATCACACCCCTCCTTTCCCTTAATTCCTTCCTTCCTTCTTTCCGTCCTTCCTTCCTTCCTTCCTTCCTTCCATCCTTCCTTCCTTCCTTTCATTATTCCTTACTTCTTTACTTACTTGCCAGCTTCCCTTCACTC
This sequence comes from Staurois parvus, assembly GCF_062004578.1. Classification (NCBI taxonomy): domain Eukaryota; kingdom Metazoa; phylum Chordata; class Amphibia; order Anura; family Ranidae; genus Staurois; species Staurois parvus. The sequence continues at coordinate 12,408 of NW_028320952.1, read as the reverse complement.
TCCTCCTTTCCATTCCTTTATTCCCTTCCTTCCTTTTTTCCTTCCTTCCTTCCTTCTTTTTTTATTCCTTCCTTCCTTTTTTCCTTCCTTCCTTCCTCCCTTCCTTCTTTCCTTCCTTCCTTCCTTTTTTCCTAACTTTCTTCCTTCCCTCCCTCCCTTCCTTCCTTCCTTCCTTCCTTCCCTCTCTTCCTTTTTCCCCTCCTTCTTTCCTTCCTTCCTTCCTTACTTGGAAATAATTAAGAAAGGAATAAAGAGAAGGAAGTAGTGAAGAGAGGAAAAAAGGAAAGAGGAGAGGATGTGAAGAAAGGAAGGAAGGAGGGAAGGAAGGACGAAAAAAAGGAAGGAAGGAAAGAAAGAAAGATAGAATAGAATAGAAAATTGAGAAAATGAAAGAAGGAAGAAAGGGAAGGAGGGAAAGAAGGTAATAAGGAAGGAAAGAAGGAAAAAAAGGAAAGAATGGAAGGAATGAAGGAGAGGAGGGGAGGGGAGGGAAGGGAGGGATGAACGGAGGAGGGAATCAAGGCCTTTCTTCCTTAAGAAGGGAAGAAGGAAGAAAGGAAGAGAGGAAAAGAACAAAAGAGAGAAGGGAGGAAGGAAGGAGGGGAAGAGTTGTAAGGAAGGAGGAAAGGGAGGGCAGGAGGGAAGGGAGAAGGGGAGCAGAATGGAAAGAGGGGAAGAGAAGGAAGGAGGGAAGGGATGAAGGAAAGAAGGAAGGAAGACCCTTGTGTCTTCCCGCACTTTCGAATCAAGAAGGAATGAAGGAAGGAAGGAAGGAAGGAAGAAAGGAAGGAAGGAAAAGGTGGGAGGAAGGAAGGAGGATAGATATTTAGGGAGCGAAGGAAGGAAAAGAAGGTAGGGGAAATAAAGGAAAGGGGATGGAAGGGAATGGAAAGGGAGGAAGGAAGAGAGTAAATGAAGTAAGGAGAAGGAAAAAGGATGGAACGAAGGAATGAATAAGGGCGGAAGGAAGTCAGGAATTTCTATTTTCTGTGCAAAGACTTTTGTCATTTTTCATTTACACCCTCATTCTCCAAAAACAGCTGCTACACTTGAGCTACTCTTAGCCTTCTGCCGCTCACGAAGTCGACAGTCTAATATGATGGAGCAGATTGGAATGGATTGAACCAGTGAGCAGTTTACTGGTTTGCAGACTGCTCTTATTTTGGGCGAGGACAAGGTGAAAGATCAGGTTCTTGCACTAAATGAAAATGCTTATGTCGCGGTATGGGAGCCTGCCAATTATTAATCCCCTTATTAATGCCCTTAATCACATGCCCTCAGAGTCCTGCTCTGTATTGTTCCAATTGTCCCCTGTGTCACTGGCCTAATGGCCTAATTAAATTACTCTGGACCCCTCCTCCCTTCCCCCTTCGTGCACAAATTCCTGAACTCTCTGGACAGGACCCATTGCCATGGTAACCCGACAGGAAGTATCCGGTTACCAGCTCAATACTTAAGAGAGAGCAAGGAAACCCCCGTGGGTGTTCCCCTGGCTGCGTGAGGGAAGGCTGTGATCCTCTCACCCCCGTCCTCCTCCTCATCTCCTGGACTGTATGTGCTGCCTGTAATTGCTTCACTGTGGAGGAATCTTCTGCTGTCCCCGTGAATCTGCCTGGATCTATCCCCTGCCTGGACTGAACCCCTTGCTCTCCGTGAGTACCTGCTTCCCCACTGTTACCTGAACTCTTACGGTGGTGACTCCCTACAGCCCTCTCCTGAGTCGGACTACCCCTGTTACAGGGACACCCCTTGGCTCTCCTAGTGGACTATAAGTGGGTGGGGACCCTCGTTACCATTTAGTGGCACCCCCCGTATTGAAGGACTGCCGTCTGTTTGTTTCAATAAAGCTTTGTCATCCTCTCTGTGTGTTCTGTCCTGCCTTTCCTCCGTCACAGTTTATATAATCATTATTACACATGGCCGTCTGATGCACGGCCCTTAATCTGAAGTTACGCAGTGTGTAGTATGTCGTTTTTGATGAAGCAGAAACACTTTTGCTGAGCAGCTGCCGGAGATCCTAACCCACATTCCAGAAAATAGCTTAACCTTGGTTTTCTCAGCCACTCTTTCCAAGATGCTGCTAGAATTTGAACGTGTAGATCTTACTGAACATGTGCGAATCCGTCTGGATGTTTATACAAAGCTAAATGAATCAGTTAAAACTTGCATTTTTTCATGTGAGGGCAAAAAGTAAAACTGTTGCGCGGCATTGTGAAGCATATTTGTGTCCACCAAACACCGTGCTGAAAGGGATGCTAGATATATGTTAGCTCATGCTGAATCACCTTAGGTGTATGATCTCCACCTCTTTCTAGGAAGACCCTTGTGTCTTCCCACACTTTAGAATTAATAATCGCATGGTGATTCCCACAAAGTCCCACAAAGATTGATAGTTGAAGATGATGTATCGATCAAGGATCATGAGCGGGCTTTAGAACAGCAGAACCTGCTTCGCAATTACATTTGCGAGTACATCCCTCGTTCTAGTCTCGCCATGCTGGAGAAGAAATCCCACTCTCAGCAGGGTACGAAGAAAAACAGCAGATACTCAAACACAGAAAATCACAGCACAGCCGAAGCGTTTTTTCTTATTCAAAGCGGGAAAGAAAATGCTGAAAAATAAAATGAAGCAGATAGTGCAGGAAATGAGGTAAACTGCCTTTGGCAGAGGAGAGTGTAATGGATTTAGGAAAAAGAAAGATGAATGATCTTGACACTTCCAGTGCTGTTTAGAGATCATGACATGGCTTATTTGGAATTGAATTACTCGCTGTGCCAATGATTGCAGATTGGATTTATTATGATTGAACCAGTGAGCAACGGACACAGATGTTCTGGGAGCATGGGTTAAAATATTTGAATTAATATTACTTTCGGTTGGAAAATTTGCAAACTGCACTTATGATGCACGACAGGAATCTAAAGTTACGCAGTGTGAATTATGTCGTTTATGATGAAGCAGACTGCTGAGCAGCTGCATGAGATCCTAGCCCGCATTCCAGAAAATAGCCTACCCTTGGTTTTCTCATCCACTCTTTCTAAGATGCTGCTAGAAAGTGAACGTGCACGTCTTACTGAACCCTTGCTAATACGTCTAGATGTTGATACAAAGCTAAGTGAATCAGTTAAATCTGGCATTTTTTCATTCGAGGGAAGAAAATAAAACTGCTTTGCTTCTACATCTATTGCGCGGCATTGTGAAGCGTTCTGATTTGTTGTCTTTTTTGTGTCCACCAAACACCTTGCTGAATGGGATGCTAGATATGGTAGCTAATGCTGAAACACCTTATGTGTATGATCTCCACCTAGTTCTAAGAAGACCCATGTGTCTTCCCACATTTTGGAATCAAGAAGCGCATGGTGATTTAGGACGAGTCCCACAAAGTTTGATATATGAAGATGCTGTATCGATCACGGATCCTGAGCGTGCTTTAGAACAGCAGAACCTGCATCGCAATTACAGTTGAGAGTACATCCCTTGTTCTGGTCTCGCCATGCTGGAGAAGAAATTCCACTCTGAGCAGAGTACGAACGAAAACAGCAGATTCTCAATCACAGGAAATCACAGCACAGCCGAAGCAGTTTTTGTTTTTCAAAGCAAGAAAGAAAAAGCTGAAAAATAAAATAAAGCAGATAGTGCAGGAAATGAGGTAAACTGCCTTTGGCAGAGGAGAGTGTAATGGATTTGAGAAAAGGAAAGATGAATGATCTTGACACTTTCAAGCTTGACACTTCCAGTGTTGTTTAGAGATCATGACATGGCTTTTTTGGAATTGACTTACTTGCTGTGCCAATGATTGCAGATTGGATTTATTATGATTGAACAAGTGAGCAACGAACACTGGTGTTCTGGGAGCATGGGTTAAAATATTTAAATTAATATAACTCTCGGATGGAAAATTTGCAAACTGCACTTATTTTGGGTGGTGAAAAGATAGAAGATCAGTTACCAGCACTACCTTAAAATTCTGATGCACGACAGGAATCTGAAGATACGCAGTGTGGAGTATGTCGTTTATGATGAAGCAGAAAAACGTTTGCTGACCAGCTGCATGAGATCCTAGCCCGCATTCCAGATAATAGCCTACCTTTGGTTTTCTCAACCACTCTTTCCAAGATGCTGCTAGAAAGTGAACGTGCACGTCATACTGAACCTGTGCTAATCCGTCTAGATGTTGATACAAAGCTAAGTGAATCAGTTTAATCTGGCATTTTTTCATGCGAGGGAAGAAAATAAAACTGCTTTGCTTCTACATCTATTGCGCGGCATTGTGAAGCTTTCTGATTTGTTGTCATTTTTGTGTCTACCAAACACCTTGCTGAAAGGGAATCTAGATATGTTAGCACATGCTGAAATACCTTATGTGTATGATCTCCACCTCTTTCTAGGAAGACCCTTGTGTCTTCCCACACTTTGGAATCAAGCGAATGGTGATTTAGGACGAATCCTACAAAGATTGATAGATGAAGATGCTGTATCGATCACGTATCGTGAGCGTGCTTTAGAAAAGCAGAACCTCCATCGCAATTATAGTTGCGAGTACATCCCTTGTTCTGGTCTCGCCATGCTCGAGAAGAAATTCCACTGTGAGCAGAGTACGAACAAAAAACAGCAGATTCTCAAACACAGAAAATCACAGCACAACCGATGCGGTTTTTTTTCTCAATGAGGGAAATTAAATGCTGAAAAATAAAATAAATCAGATAGTGCAGGAAATGAGGTAAACTGCCTTTGGCAGAGGAGAGTGTAATGGATTTAAGAAAAGGAAAGATGAATGATCTTGATACTTTCAAGCTTGACACTTCCAGTGTTGTTTAGAGATCATGACATAGCTCATTTGGAATTGACTTACTTGCTGTGCCAATGATTGCAGATTGTATTTATTATGATTGAACCAGTGAGCAACGAACACTGGTGTTCTGGGAGCATGGGTTAAAATATTTGAATTAATATATCTTTCGGATGGAAAATTTGCAAACTGCACTTATTTTGGAAGGGGACAAGATAGAAGAACAGTTACCAGCACTACCTTAAAAATCTTATGAACGACAGGAATCTGAAGTTACGCAGTGTGGAGTATGTCGTTTATGATGAAGCAGAAAATCGTTTGCTGAGCAGCTGCATGAGATTCTAGCCCGCATTCCAGAAAATAGCCTACCCTTGGTTTTCTCAACCACCTCGTCGAAGATGCTGCTAGAATGTGAACGTGCACGTCCTACTGAACCTGTGCTAATCCGTCTAGATGTTCATAAAAAACTAAGTGAATCAGTTAAATCTGGCATTTTTTATTCGAGGGAAGAAAATAAAACTGCTTTGCTTCTACATCTATTGCGCGGCATTGTGAAGCCTTCTGATTTGTTGTCATTTTTGTGTTCACAAAACACCTTGGTGAATGGGATGCTAGATATGGTAAGCTCATGTTGAAACACCTTAGGTGTATGATCTCCACCTCTTTCTAGGAAGACCCTTGTGTCTTCCCACACTTTGGAATCAAGAAGCGCATGGTGATTTAGGACGAGTCCCACAAAGATTGATAGAGGAAGATGCTGTATCTATCACGGAGCGTGAGCGGTCTTTAGAAAAGCAGATCCAGCATCGCAATTACAGTTGCGAATACATCGCATGTTCTGGTCTCGCCATGCTGGAGAAGAAATTCCACTATGAACAGAGTACGAACGAAAACAGCAGATTCTCAAACCCAGAAAATCAAAGAACAGCTGAAGCTTTTTTTTTTTTTTCAAAGCGGGAAAGTAAATGCTGAACAATAAAATAAAGCAGATAGTGCAGAAAATGAGGTAAACTGCCTTGGGCAGAGGAGAGTGTAATGGATTTAAGAAAAGGAAAGATGAAGGATCGTGACACTTTCAAGCTTTACACTTCCAGTGTTGTTTAGCGATCATGACATGGCTCATTTGGAATTGATTTACTTGCTGTGCCAATGATTGCAGATTGGATTTATTATGATTGAACCAGTGAGCAACGAACACTGGTGTACTGGGAGCATGGGTTAGAATAATTGAATTAATATTACTTTCGGTTGTAAAATTTGCAAACTGCACTTATTTAGGGTGGGGACAAGATAGAAGATCAGTTACCTGCACTACCTTAAAATTCTAATGCACGACAGGAATCTGAAGTTACGCAGTGTGGAGTATGTCGTTTATGATGAAGCAGACAAACGTTTGCAGTGCTGCTGCATGAGATCCTAGCCCGCATTCCAGATAAAAGCCTACCCTTGGTTTTCTCAGCCAATCTTTCCAAGAGGCTGCTAGAAAGTGAACGTGCACGTCTTACTTAACCTGTGCTAATCTGTCTAGATGTTGATACAAAGCTAACTGAATCAGTTAAATCTGTTTATTTTTCATGCGAGGGAAGAAAAAACAACTGCTTTGCTTCTACATCTATTGCGCGGCATTGTGAAGCCTTCAGATTTGTTGTCATGTTTTTGTCCACCAAACACCTTGCTGAAAGGGATGCTAGATATGGTAGCTCATGCTGAAACACCTTATGTGTGATCTCCACCTCTTTCTAGGAAGACCCTTGTGTCTTCCCACACTTTGGAATCAAGAAGAGCATGGTGATTTAGGACGAGTCCCACAAAGATTGATAGATGAAGATGCTGTACCGATCATGAGCGGGATTTGGAACAGCATAACCTGCATCACATAAAGTAGAATGCTTAAACACATTATAGCAAATTCAGACAAAGCTCCAGAGTCTATGAAACGTTTGAAAAAGACCAATGCCACTCAGTTGGGAGTACAATCCCTTGTTCTGGTCTCCCTAGGCTGAAGAAATTCCATCTGAGCAGAGCACAAAAACAGCAGATTCTAAAACAAGGAAAATCACAGCACAGCCGGAGCGGTTTTTCTTACAAAGCGGTGGCAAGAAAATGCTGAAAAATAAAAAAAAAAAGAGTGTAGGAAATGAGGTAAACTGGCTTTGGCAGAGGAGAGAGTAATGGATTTAAGAAAGGAAGATAAATGATCTTGACACTTTCAAGCTTGACACTTGCAGTGCTGTTTAAAGAATGGCTCATTTGGAATTGACTTACTTGCTGTGCCAATGATTTCAGATTGGATTTATTATGATTGAACAACGAACACTGGTGTTAAAATATTTGAATTGAACTACTGAAAGCTTTCGGTTGGAAATTTCAGTTTGCAGACTGCTCTTATTTTGGGTGGGGACAAGACCGAAGATCACTACACTAAAGATCAATACATTAAAAAGTTTCTTCCTTTCCTTCACTTCCATCCCTACAATCTTTCCTCTCTTCTTTCCTTCCTTCCCTCCTCTCCATCACCATTTCCTTCTATTCTTTCCATCTTTACCCTTCTATCCTTTTTTTTCCTCCCTCATTCCTTACTTCCTTTCCTCCACTACTTCCCTTCCATCCTTCCATCCTTCCTTCCTTCATTACCTACTTGCCAGGTTTCCTTCACTCCCCTCCTTTCCCTTCCTTCCTTCCTTCTTTCCGTCCTTCCATCCTTCCTTCCTTCCTTTCTTCCATCCTTCTTTTCTTTATTCCTTGCTTCTTTACTAACTTGCCAGCTTCCCTTCACTCGCCTCCTTTCCATTCCTTTATTCCATTCCTTCTTTCCTTCCTTCCTTCCTTCCTTCCTTCCTTCCTTTTTTCCATCCTTTTTTCCTTCCTTTTTTCTTTCCTTCCTTCCTTCCTTCCTTCCTTCCTTCCATCCTTTCCTTCGTTCCTTCCTTTCTTCCTTTTTTTATTCCTTCCTTCCATCCTTCCTTCCTTCCTTCCATCCTTCCATCCTTCCTTCCTTCCTTCCTTTCTTCCTTCCTTTCTCTCCTCCCTCATTTCGTCCTTCCTGCCATTTTTCCTTCCTTCCTTTCTTCCTTCCTTCCTTCCCTACTTAATTGCCAGCTTCCCTACACTCCCATCCTTTCCCTTTCTTCCTTCCTTCCATTCTTCCTTAATTCCTTTCTCACCTCCTTCCTTCCTTCCTTCCTTCCTTCCTTCCTTCCTTCCTTCCATTCTTCCTTCCTTCCTTTCTTTATTCCTTACTTTTTTACATACTTGCCAGCTTCCCTTCACTGCCCTCTATTCCTTTATTCCCTTCCTTTCTTCCTTCCTTCCTTCCTTTTTTCCGTCCTTCCATCCTTCCTTCATTCCTTCCTTTCTCCCCTCCCTCATTTCTTCCTTTCTTCCTGCCATTCTTCCTTACCGTTCTTCTTTCCTTCCCTACTTAATTGCCAGCTTCCCTAAACTCCCATCCTTTCCCTTTTTTCATTCCCTCCTTCCTTCCTTCTTTTCTTCCTTTCTTCCTTAATTCATTTCTCACCTCCTTCATTCCTTCCTTCCTTCCATCCTTCCTTCCTTCCTTCACTACCTACTTGCCAGGTTTCTTTCATTCCCCTTATTTTCCTTCCTTCCTTCGTTCCTTTCCTTCTTTCCTTCCTTTTTTCCTTCTTTCCTTCCTTCCTTCTTTTCTCGCCTCCATCATTCATTCCTTCCTTCCTTTTTTCCTTCCTTCCTTCCTTCTTTTTTTCCTTCCTTCCTTTTTTCCTACCTTCCATCCTTCCTTTCCTTCTTTCCAACCTTCCTTCCTTTTTTCCTTCTTTCCTTCCTTCCTTCCTTCCTTCCTTTCTTCCTTCCTTCCTTCCTTCATTACCTACTTGCCAGGTTTCCTTCACTCCCCTTTTTTCCCTTCCTTCTTTCCTTCCTTCTTTCCGTCCTTCCTTCCTTCCTTTCCTTCCTTCCTTTCTTACCTGCTTGCCAGGTTTCCTTTACCTTCCCTCCTTTCCCTTCCTTCCTTCATTCCTTCCTTTTTTCCTTCTTTCCTTTTCTTCTTTCCTTCCATCCTTCCTTTTTTCCTTCTTTACTTAATTCCTCCATCCTTCCTTCCTTCCTTCCTTCCTTCCGTCCTTCCTTCCTTCCTTTTTTCTTTCCTTCCTTTCCTCATTCCGTAAATATTTACTTACTTGCCAGCTTCCCTTCACTACCCTCCTTTCCATTCCGTTATTCCCTTCCTTCCTTTTTTCCTTCCTTCTTTCCTTCCTTCCTTCTTTCCTTTCTTCCTACCTTCCTTCCTTTCTCCCCTCCCTCATTCCTTCCTTCCTTCCTCACCTCCCTCATTCCTTCCTTCCTTCCATCCTTCCTTCCTTCCTTCCTTCCTTCGCTACCTACTTGCCAGGTTTCCTTCACTCCCCTACTTTCCCTTCCTTCCTTCCTTTCTTTATTCCTTACTTCTTTGCTTACTTGCCAGCTTCCCTTCACTCCCCTCCATTCCATTCCTTTATACCTTTCCTTCTTTTCTTTCTTTCTTTTTTCCGTCCTTTTTTCCTTCCTTTTTTCCTTCCTTCCTTCCTTCCTTCCTTCCTTCCTTCCTTTGCTTCGTTCCTTCCTTTCTTCCTTTTTTCCTTTTTTCCTTCCTTCCTTCCTTCCTTAATTCCTTCCTTCCTTCCTACCATCCTTCCTTCCTTCTTTTCTTCCTTCCTTTCTCCCCTCCCTCATTTCTTCCTTCCTTCCTTCCTGCCATTCTTCCTTACTTTCCTCCTTCCTTCCTTCCCTACTTAATTGCCAGCTTCAATACACTCCCATCCTTTCCCTTTCTTCCTTCCTTCCTTCTATCCTTCCTTAATTCCTTCCTTCCATTCTTCCTTAATTCCTTTCTTCTTTTCTTTATTCCTTACTTCTTTACATACTTGATAGCTTCCCTTCACTGCCCTCTATTCCTTTATTCCCTTCCTTTCTTCCTTCCTTCCTTTTTTCTTTCATTCCTTCCTTCCTTCCTTCCTTCCATCCTTCCTTCCTTTCCTTCTTTCCTTCCTTCCTTCCTTTTTTCCTAACTTCCTTCGTTCCCTCCCTTCCTGCCTTCCTTCCTTCCCTTTCTTCCTTTTTCCCCTCCTACTTTCCTTCCTTCCTTCCATCCTTCCTTCCTTCCTTCTTTCTTTCTTTCTTTCTTTCTTTCTTTCTTTCTTTCCTTCCTTTTTTCCTTCCTTTCTTCCTTCCTTCCCTACTTAATTGCCAGCTTCCCTAAACTCCCATCCTTTCCCTTTCTTCATTCCTTCCTTCCTTCCTTCTTTTCTTCCTTTCTTCCTTAATTAATTTCTCACCTCCTTCATTCCTTCCTTCATTCCATCCTTCCTTCCTTCCTTCCTTCCTTCCTTCCTTCACTACCTACTTGCCAGGTTTCCTTCACTTCCCTTATTTTCCTTCCTTCCTTCCTTCCTTCCATCCTTCCTTTTCTTTTATTCCTTCCTTTTTTCCTTCTTTCCTTACTTCCTTCTTCTTCTCGCCTCCCTCATTCCTTCCTTCCTCCCTTCCTTTTTTCCTTCCTTCCTTCCTTTTTTCTTCCTTTCTTCCTTCCTTTTTTCCTACCGTTCTTCCTTCCTTTCTTTCCTTCTTTGCAACCTTCCTTCCTTTTTTCCTTCCTTCCTTCCACCCTTCCTTCCATCATTCCTTCCTTCCTTCCTTTATTACCTACTTGCCAGGTTTCCTTCACTCCCTCCTTTCCCTTCGTTCCTTCCTTCCTTCTTTCCATCCTTCCATCCTTCCATCCTTCCTTCCTTCCTTCTTTCCTTCCTTCCTTCCATCCTTCCTTCCTTTCTTTATTCCTTACTTCTTTACTTATTTCCTTCCTTCCTTCCTTACTTCTTCCCTTCCTTGCTTCCTCCCTTCCTTTCCTTCTTTCCTTCCTTCCTTCCTTCCTTCCTTTTTTCCTAACTTCCTTCGTTCCCTCCCTTCCTGCCTTCCTTCCTTCCTTCCCTCTCTTCCTTTTTCCCCTCCTTCTTTCCTTCCTTCCTTCCATCCTTCCTTCCTTCTTTCTTTCTTTCTTTCTTTCTTTCTTTCTTTCCTTCCTTCCTTTTTTCCTTCCTTCCTTCCTTCCTTCCTTCCTTCCTTCCTTCCCTACTTAATTGCCAGCTTCCCTAAACTCCCATCCTTTCCCTTTCTTCATTCCTTCCTTCCTTCCTTCTTTTCTTCCTTTCTTCCTTAATTAATTTCTCACCTCCTTCATTCCTTCCTTCATTCCATCCTTCCTTCCTTCCTTCCTTCACTACCTACTTGCCAGGTTTCCTTCACTCCCCTTGTTTTCCTTCCTTCCTTCCTTCTATCCTTCCTTTTCTTTTTTTCCTTCCTTTTTTCCTTCTTTCCTTACTTCCTTCTTCTTCTCGCCTCCCTCATTCCTTCCTTCCTTCCTTCCTTCCTTTTATCCTTCCTTCCTTCCTTTTTTCCTTCCTTTCTTCCTTCCTTTTTTCCTACCTTCCTTCCTTCCTTTCTTTCCTTCTTTGCAACCTTCCTTCCTTTTTTCCTTCCTTCCTTCCACCCTTCCTTCCATCATTCCTTCCTTCCTTCCTTTATTACCTACTTGCCAGGTTTCCTTCACTCCCCTCCTTTCCCTTCGTTCCTTCCTTCCTTCTTTCCTTCCTTCCTTCCTTCTTTCCGTCCTTCCATCCTTCCTTCCTTCCTTCTTTCCTTCCTTCCTTCCATCCTTCCTTCCTTTCTTTATTCCTTACTTCTTTACTTATTTCCTTCCTTACTTCTTCCCTTCCTTCCTTCCATCCTTCCTTCCTTCATTACCTACTTGCCAGGTTTCCATCACTCCCCTCCTTTCCCTTACTTCCTTCCTTCCTTCTTTCCTTCCTTCCATCCTTCTTTCCGTCCTTCCATCCTTCCTTCCTTCCTTCTTTCCTTCCTTCCTTCCATCCTTCCTTCCTTCCTTTCTTTACTTTTTCCTTACTTCTTTACTTTCTTGCCAGCTTCCCTTCACACCCCTCCTTTCCCTTCCTTTATTCCCTTCCTTCCTTCCTTCCTTTTTTCCTTCCTTCCTTTTTTCCTTCCTTCCTTCCTTCCTTTCCTTCTTTCCTTCCATCCTTCCTTTTTTCCTTCCTTCCTTCCTTCCTTCCTCCTTCCTCCGTTCCTTCCTTCCTTCCTTTTTTCCTTCCTTCCCTCCCTTCCTTTTTCCCCTCCTTCTTTAATTCCTTCCTTCCTTCCGTTTTTCCTTCCTTCCTTCCTTCTTTCCGTCCTTCCATCCTTCCTTCCTTCCTTCCTTCTTTTCTCCCTTCCCTCATTTCTTCCTTCTTTCCTTCCTTTCCTTCCTGGCATTCTTCCTTCCTTCCTTTCTTCCTTCCTTCCCTACTTAATTGCCAGCATCCCTAAACTCCCATCCTTTCCCTTCCTTCCTTCCTTCCTTCCTTCCTTTCTTCCTTAATTCCTTTCTCACCTCCTTCTTTCCTTCCTTCCATCCATCCTTCTTTACTTCCTTCACTACCTACTTGCCAGGTTTCTTTCACTCCCCTCCTTTTCCTTCCTTCCTTCCTTCCTTCCTTACTTCCTTTCTTTCTTTCCTTCCTTCCTTTCCTACCTGTTTGCCAGGTTTCCTTTACCTTCCATCCTTTCCCTTCCTTCCTTCTTTCCTTCCTTCCTTCCTTCCTTCCTTCCT